>NC_134509.1:3162110-3449610 GCF_027942865.1 Odontesthes bonariensis | reverse complement strand
AACTCATACATACTTAAATACACAATTACATGAAAGACATTTTTATAGGCTGTTTTCTATTTCATAGTGTAGTTCATTAAATGATAGTCATGCAATGTTTATGCTTAGCAGAGGTGCGTAGTAACGAGTTAATTTACTTAAGTAAGTTTTTGAAAAAAATATACTTCTAGGAGTAGTTTTAAATCTCTATACGTTTTACTTTTCCTTGAGTAGATGTGTGCAGCAGAAACTGTCCTCTTACTCCGCTACATTAGGCTACAATGAGCTGGTTACTTTTCTTCTTACCTCTTTGGTATTCTACGCCTCATTATTTTTATCCCCCCGCGTACGCCTCATTTTAATGTTTTATTCTGACAGAGAGAGAGACTTCCGCCAAAGGCTCTACCACCTGACTGTGTTGCACCAATCAGACGCAGCCGTGCGGTCTGGTCACGTGACCGTACTCGATCTCAGCGGCGGGACGGGTTAGCTTTAGCAATAGCAGTCGTAGCAAACAAACAAAGAAACGGATGAAAAATGTCAGAACCAACGGTAGGAAATGAAGACGCAGACGAGGCCTCATACTGAAAGCATGTTTACCTTACAAAGAGTGAGAAACAGCAGCTACATTATGTGTCTTCTGTGTCAACCAAAACAAACGCACATTTCAGCAGAAACTCAACATCTAACTTGAGGAAACATGTAGCGCTAAGTTTCCTAAACTCGTTTTTTCCCCCATGGATAGGTGAATGTTTGTTTTTTAGGTTACATATGGGTTACATATGTTTTAAACATTTCCTAAGTCTCTTTTATTTTTTATTGAAGTTCTTGAATTTACCTGGATTATTTTAATTTAAGCTATTTTGTAATTAATTCATTTTAATTTATTTTATCAATTGGATGAACTCTAATTTGCCTAAAGATGATTATTTAGTATTTTTGTCTGTCTGATTGAATGCTTGTGTTAACAAATAAATCAGACGTTACTCAACAGTTACTCAGTACTTGAGTAGTTTTTTCACCGAGCACTTTTTTACTCTTACTCAAGTAATTATTTGGATAACTACTTTTTACTTTTACTTGAGTCATATTATTCTGAAGTAACAGTACTTTTACTTCAGTACAATTTTTGGCTACTCTACCCACCTCTGATGCTCAAAATAAGATGTAAAGAAATCAAATTTATATTTCGATCACCCGATGTTGCTCAGATATATGGTAAAAAAAATCCAACACAGCTCAGGATACTATCGCAGTGTTTCCCACGCACATGATTCAGATTCTGCTCATTAAACATTTTTACACTGATAATAAGGGCCAAAGTCATCCAGGCTGACGCTTTTTTCAGATAATTAGCAGCAGCATTTGATCTGTTGAACACGTCTAAACCAAACTTTTTTTACTTTTTCTATTCAGAAATAACAGGCTGGACAAATAACAGGCAGCATAAAAAATGCATTTCCCTTTTCTAAACAGCGATCTACTTAAAGTGCAGTGGCATCAACGTTGTTTTATTCACCTCCTCGGTCTCCTCCTCTTCTCGATCATCGTGGTAATAGGATTTCGGGGGCGCCTCATCGTAGCTTTGGTCCGGCAGGTGAAAGGTGGTGCCGTTGCAGTCGGGCGAGAGGAGCACGGGCACCTGCAGGTAGTCCGGCTGATCCAGAGACTGCTCCATGCTGCTGAGGTTGGAGCAGGTGTGCATGTCTGACAGCAGGGACTCCAGCTCTCCTGACTGGCTCCTCCTGTGGAGGCTGGAGGCTCGGCTCATACTGGTCCAGCTGGAGCGCCGGCTCTCCGGCCCGCTCTCCCACAGAGACTGCAAAGACAGTGGAAGCCTGGTTGGATTTCAAATCATTTTTAGCTTAGATTAAAGCTGCTCTCTTGAGGTAGCTTTCCTTCTCCAGAAGTCTTATGGAGCAATGTTCCAACTTGCTCATTAAAAAAAAGACAACGTTCGTTCATAGCGGCGGACGGAAAGTCTGGAAGGATCCGCCTCGACAGGCCTGCTGAGTTGCTTTCACAGGGGCCAAAGCTGTCCCTTTCATGGCTTCAATTTGGCCTCTTTGTTGTTTGTAAAGAGGAAGAAAATACAAAAAAAAAAATCCCCATTTCCTTCTCCTAGTTTTTATAATTCAAACCTAGTTTTATAGTTTTTATCCATCTTGCACTCCACTGCCATTTGCACAACTTTTGGTTGCACTAGTTCTGGTTTGCACTGTTCTTTTCATTTCACTCTGTTTTGCATTGTCTATGCACTATTTATATTTAATTATCTAATTTATTAATCTTCAGATACTTATTTACATAGTATATATAGTGTATATATTTAGTCTGTATATATTCTGTGTATATTATGTACATATTATTTATTCTGTATAAAATGCACACCTTTGCACTTCTGGTTGGATGCTAACTGCATTTCATTGGCTTGTACCTGTACTTGCTCTTTGACAATAAAGTTGAATCTAATCTAATCTAATCATCTAATAATGTTGTTTTTATCCTGCAAAGCATTGTGTTGAACGTGTTGTATGAGAAGTGCAATACAAATAAAGCTTGACCGATTAAATAATTGAAAAAAAAGACAATTCTGCTATATATATCCATATAATCTGATGCTACAAGCCATGTTTCTGTTGAGTTTTCTTTTCACGAACAGCACGGCCCTGCAGCCGCCGTTCCCTCTGTATATGTGCACAGCAGACTTGTTAACAACATTTCCTGGTTGGCAACTTATTCATACTACAGAGTAAAACCTGGTGACTCGTTGGAGATACTTTGGCTAAATTACACTGATGAGTCGTATGTATATATGAGGACTTTTTCACCTCCACACCCCTCAGTCTCTGTCCCTGTTGAGATTTACATTCAGCTGACCGAAAGGACGGGAACTCTCTCAGTCGTTTTACAAGCGAAACAAAGTACATACTTTGTTATGCATAAGTTATGCTAACTTATGCTATATTTACATAAAAAGTTGCTATTTAAAACATGATTAAATCTGTTAAAACAATCCCATTTAATCGTCTCCCTCTGCCAACAGTAATGTGTTCATCCTCAGTCCTCGGAGAACAACAGTGTATTCAGACCCGGCCCAGTAACCACTGCGACCTACAAGAGGAAGGACCTGTAGCTACAACAGCGTGAAGCTATGACATCACACTGCATCCTAAAGGTGTGTTGGAGCACAGTTTTTCTTAATCATGACTTTCTGAGATAACTAGCACTTATTTTTGACTGGACTGCAGATATCAGACTGAACTTAAGCATGAGTGAACAGCAGACAGTTAAAAATCGATCAATCTCATATTTCTTTAGTCTGTAAGTTGTTGCTGTCAGTTTAAGAGCCTCCATGTGAAATGTTGTGACTACTGTTTGTTGTTGCTGTTTGTTTGCACTGAAAACTTCTCAAGAAACGTTATTTCATTGCACTGTGTACTGTGTATATGGCTGGAATGACAATAAACCCTCTTGAATCTTGAATCTTGAATCCTACTCTCATAGCCAAAAACTGCAGCACTTCCAGTGAAAATTAGAGTGTGCAGCTGGGTGTTGTATAGCCAACTCTGACAATTAGCCAGAGTCAATAAAAAATAACCTGACAACTGCAGAGTAACTTTTGGGACTCAATGGAGATTAAACACTTTCACATCACACTCAAAAGCCAGATGTCAGCGAGTGATTTTGCAGATTTTCTGTCCTGTGGGAAAAAAAAGCTTAAGCAAGAGAGTTTTCAAAAAATACAGGCTATGGCTGTGTTCGAGACCGCATACTTCTCCTACTACTCCTACTAACTTTCTGAGTTAGTATGCGAGTCTGAGTAAGCGAGAAGTTCCCGGATGCATACTAGATTCTCTGAAATGTTGGGTATGCATCATGAGGTTACTACTCATACTCAAACTACCCAAGATGCAACGTAACGTGACGTCGCCGATCGTCATTTCCTGTCAAAACGGCAGTTTCAAGCTAGCTACAACGAGGGTAGGTTCACTTCCTGTTTTCAAAACAAAAGCACCAATTGTATGGTAATGGATTTCCCTATGATAAAAGGCAACGGGTATTTTATTTTGTGAAAATAACCGGAAGTGCGTTGCTCACTGCGGCTAGCTTTAGTAGCGCCGAATTCGTGGGAACAAAATTGTAAACAGCCGGTATTTTGTCAGGTTTTCAACACGTTGGGGATCTAAACGACTACTTTCTCACCTGAAAATGTTTCAAATGTTGCTAAAGTTTACAGAGTTTAGAGCTTAAGAGAAATCAGCTTCAGGCCGGCTGATTTCGGCTCGGACAGGAGCGAAATGCATTGTGGGTAAACGCTCTGCATACTGTCTGATCGATGAGTATGCAGTATGGAAGTATGCAGAATGCAGTATGTAGTATGTAGTTTCGAACACAGCCTATGAGAGTAGAAGAGTAGGAAAAAAAGCAAACATATGTGATAGGCTGACACTGCTAACTGCCGGATGCACAGAAGTTTAATTCTTTTATGATATTATCAGAATTATAATATTCTTACGAAATAAAGAGAAATATAAAGAAAGCAGAAACACATATCACATGAAGACATTCTGTTGAAACCTATCTATATCGAACATCTTGGCACATATGGGCACTTTTGTACCTTAAAGTTTTAATTCGGGCAGTTTAAGCAGCCTTTTGGGAGGGTCAAACTGCTTTAAAAGATGTAAAATGTTTCCTAAAAATACCTGACTACCTCCATAATTACAACAAAAAACCAAAATGTGACGTTTTTTCCTGTACCTTTTATATGAAATATTTTTTCCTCTATTGATGACAACTAATAACACTGAAAAGAAAGAAGTATAAGTGAGCACTGTTTCAACTGTTTGCATTAAAAGTCCTAGCCCTTTTAAAAATGAATCTCTTTAACCTTTACGTCTACAGGCAATCTCAGTCAGCCAAGGGGTAACAGGTCAGGCCTGCTGGACATCTTCTTTTACATAAGAAATATGAAAGACCATCCCATACACACCATTTTTCAAACCTTCCTAAATATTTCATTGAATAAATCTGTAATAAGGGACCAGACATACTAATATTCAGACCTGAGACCTGAAGAAAAGACCAGGACGCTTCCTGATTTGAGTATAGATCATTCCCCTTCAGGACTCTTGTGCTGGGTCAGGTCTTCATTACAAAAAAAAAGGAGTGAAGTGAACACTTGCCACTGCAGAAAAAGCCCCGTGAAGAAAACAGACGGGGAAGAAAGTTCTGGCCTAAACTGGAAAAATCTCATCAACTGTTAGCAAATGTTCATCAAATCCCCCAAAGCAAAGTCAAATACGAATGGGATTTACCTCAGATGTAAGCCATAGCCATCAATACACAACGGGCTACATGTCTCAACTGATCACCCGTTGGTGGTGGAAATGTGCCAGCAAAAGGCCCGTCACAAGAGGACTACCGGTTCCAATGATGTTCCAATATTACAAATGTTTTATTAGGAGGAAAATGCACTGTAAGTAATTTGTTAAACCTTGAGAATACAAATGACTGGATTGTAGGGAAACACTCTATGTGAGCTGATAAAACTTTCCAAGTCAATCTTAATTTTTCTCATTGGGATAATGGATCTGTTTCTCATTACTGTATATCCCCTTTCAGTATCTGGAAATTGATCTCTGATTTCTCCGTTTGAATGCCCGCGTAAATCAACTTTATTACACATCGTTACTGCGCTACTAAGACATGTAAGAACATGGCGCTCCCAAAGCTTACCAGCGACCTCTGCTCAAAGCTACTGAAGTCTGTGGAAGGACCACTCGCCCGGCGGGATTGGCTGGAGTTTATGGTGGGCGTGGCGGCAGTGTGCGTGATGACCGGCAGAGGTGGAGGAGGCGGGGGAGGCATGGAGGCCTTTGGGTTCAGGAGACCGTTGGGGCTGAGCATCATTGCTTGGATCTTGAGCTCTAAACAAACAAAACTTTTAGAGTTATAGGTTGAGATACCTGCTTATCACGATTTGCTGTTCCGGCTCTCATTTGTATCAGAGGTGTAACTACCACTGAACACAGGCAGGTGATGTGCACGTCTACCCTCTTGTTCTTGGAATTTAAGGATGCAAAGTTTCCATTTTATGATAGAAAAATGAAGAAATGGCTGCACAGTTATTCTGTGCAGATGTTTTCACCTTGAAATCATCCATTTCTTCTTATTTCCATTGGTTTTCAGATGCCCTGTAACTATTTTAATCACATTGATTATAATTTTTTAAAGGATACATATCAATATTTTTAAGCAGATCATTTTTAAAACTGTATAATCTTGAAGCAATATGAGTGTTTATCTCTGGCTATTTGATATAGCCAATATCTTATATCTCCAAGTGGAGAAACACTGAAGCATGTGGCTACGTCTACATAATTACAGAAATATATGAATCTGAAAAGCAACCAAATATCCAAGTTAACACAAAATGTTAGTCAAATTTAAAACCCTTGGAGCAGAAAATGGGCAGAAAAACAATGAAATCTATATAACAACATGTTTTATGTTACAAAGCAATACAAAACCAGGAGTAAAAAGATAATTAAAGGAATAGTTCGCCTCTTTTGACATGAAGCTGTATGACATCCCATACTAGCAACATCATTTATGAACATTTTCTTACCCCCAGCTGTTGATGAAGGTAGTCCGGCTAGTTGGCTGGGGTTTAAAAAATAAAGCGTTTTGCTTCTCAGAACAATATGCGCTCAACAGAGTAATACATTTGCATCACAAAATCGTTCTCCAGGAAAAAGTCAGACCTCACAATCGCTTGGCCCTATTTTCTCTACCTATTTCTCTACATATTGTTTTGAGAAGCAAAATGCTTTATTTTTTAAACCCCAGCCAACTAGCCGGACTACCTTCGTCAACGACAAAACGAGGCTGGAACTCTGCTCACAGGACGCAGCAGGGGGTAAGAAGATGTTCAGAAATGATGCTGCTGATATGGGATGTCATACAGCTTCATGTCAGAAGAGGCGAACTATCCCTTTAAGGAAAGTGGTTTGCAAACTTTGTGATAGAGATGTCCCTGCATCGTCCAAAGTTTGCTCAAAAAGAGCAAAAACTCTTAAAAAGAGCATTTTTACAGCATCTGGTACCTGCAGCATACAGCTCTCTCAGCTTCTCTTCATCCTGGTAAAAGGCTGATAGATTCTCATCGTCAGCTTCGGATTTGTTGGCATCACCCTGGAACACACACAGCTCCAGGATGACCCTTGTGATCACAGTCTTTATCGTCATCATCATCATCATCATCATCACCACCTTCCTTTTCCACAAAATGTTGATTATTTTACAAGTGGAAGACATTTGTAAGTTTAGAGGGAATGATTACGAACAAAGAGCAGGACACAGATGGGCGGAGGGAATCTCTAGTGTTCTCTTGCTGAGTTATGTACATCACTTTGGCAGCGATCTCCTGCAGTCACGCCAATAAAGCTTTACTGAATTTAATTAAAATTCACGCCAGAAAGATTGAGGGAGACGGCTTTGGCAAAGGGTACCTATATGTGTGTGTGTGTGTGATAGAGAGCAAGTGTTCTCTGATGCTGGAGATAAAAGATGGAAACTAAACAACAAAAGCTCACCAGCTGTGAATGGCGGGCGATATCAAACATTTCCCTACCCTGGAGAGCATTGTGAGTGCGTGTCAGCGAGAAAGACAGATAGAGGAAGACAGGAAAAGGGATAGAAAAAAAGATGAGTAGAAGAGGAAGAGAGAAAAAAGAGCAATGGATAAAGAGCGGGAGAGGAGAAACCACACAGGCAAGATGGTGGAGATTATTCCTTAGTAGGCGGCGTTTATCGGTGCAAAACTCTCTGTGCTGAGTTAAATAAAACTTAGTCTTTGCCCTTACTTCAGCTTGAAAGCCCTCAACCAAAATGGCAACGAGCAGGTTGAAGAGGACGTAGTTTCCAAAGGTCATGAGGGCCACGAAATAGAGGGCAGCCAACGGCGAGGTGGAGGCCATCCCATTGTAGAGCACTGCGTTCCAGTCCTCCTGCGTGAGGATCTGCAGATTAACGGGGAGAAGAGGTCTTAGAGGGCAAACCCTGGGGGCTGAGAAAATATGCTGTCAAAAGCAAAAAGGAAATCAAATGCAAACCAATTTGCATGTTGGGGGATCAAAGCATAACAACACATGTGCATTCTTTTAATATCTCACTCTCATTTGAACAATTATGAGGCTCATCAGTGTTAAACACAAGCTCGTGTGGAGTGTTTGTTTCACTTCTCTTCCTCCCCGACTGCTCGTGAAGCAAACCGTACATGCCTACTGGGAGAGTTCTTAAATTGAGTTGAAAAATTGAGTGTGACTGCTCCCAAACGGGAGCAAATGAAATAATGGAGAGAAAAAAATCAGCAGCTGCTCAAAATGGCCTTTAGAGACAATGTGGAATATTTCCAGAGCCTTTTTTTGTTTTACACATGATGCTGTTTCAGACTGTTTAAATGAATTTAGCAAAAATACACATCAGTAGGTAAACTCTTTTTCTGTCAGTGCTAAGTGAAAAGAGTTTTTCCTTAAGCAGGCTATCTCAGGTCTTTTTTGAAATGTTGTACTTTTCTTCTTCTAGACAGAAACATTTAGGCTCGACAAGGTTGGATGTGGAAAGTCGACTATTTTCAGGTCTCCCAGCTGTGTTCTACAAGGTTTAGGTCCAGGCTGTGTTTGAATATTTCTCACAAAGAAGCCTTTTCTGGCTCTTCTTGATGGTATGTTACACATAATTTTCATCTTGAAATGTAAACATTCACCACGGCTGTGTTCCAAACTGCCTACTACATACTGCATACTGCATACTGCATACTACATACTGCATACTACATACTACATACTGCATACTACATACTACATACTGCATACTACATACTACATACTACATACTACATACTACATACTACATACTGCATACTGCATACTGCATACTACATACTGCATACTACATACTACATACTGCATACTACATACTACATACTGCATACTACATACTACATACTACATACTACATACTACATACTGCATACTGCATACTGCATACTACATACTACATACTACATACTACATACTACATACTGCATACTGCATACTGCATACTACATACTGCATACTGCATACTACATACTGCATACTACATACTACATACTGCATACTACATACTACATACTGCATACTACATACTACATACTACATACTGCATACTGCATACTACATACTACATACTACATACTACATACTACATACTGCATACTGCATACTGCATACTACATACTGCATACTGCATACTACATACTGCATACTGCATACTGCATACTACATACTGCATACTGCATACTACATACTGCATACTACATACTACATACTGCATACTACATACTACATACTGCATACTACATACTACATACTACATACTACATACTACATACTACATACTGCATACTACATACTACATACTGCATACTACATACTGCATACTGCATACTACATACTACATACTACATACTACATACTACATACTACATACTGCATACTGCATACTGCATACTACATACTGCATACTGCATACTACATACTGCATACTACATACTACATACTGCATACTACATACTACATACTGCATACTACATACTACATACTACATACTGCATACTGCATACTGCATACTACATACTGCATACTACATACTACATACTGCATACTACATACTACATACTGCATACTACATACTGCATACTACATACTACATACTACATACTTCCATACTGCATACTCATCGATCAGACAGTATGCAGAGCGTTTACCCACAATGCATTTCGCTCCTGCCCGAGCCGAAATCAGCCGGCCTGAAGCTGATTTCTCTTAAGCTCTAAACTCTGTAAACTTTAGCAACATTTGAAACATTTTCAGGTGAGAAAGTAGTCGTTTAGATCCCCAACGTGTTGAAAACCTGACAAAATACCGGCTGTTTACAATTCTGTTCCCACGAATTCGGCGCTACTAAAGCTAGCCACAGTGAGCAACGCACTTCCGGTTATTTTCACAAAATAAAATACCCGTTGCCTTTTATCATAGGGAAAGCCATTACGATACAATTGGTGCTTTTGTTTTGAAAACAGGAAGTGAACCTACCCTCGTTGTAGCTAGCTTGAAACTGCCGTTTTGAAAGGAAATGACGATCGGCGACGTCACGTTACGTTGCATCTTGGGTAGTTTGAGTATGAGTAGTAACCTCATGATGCATACCCAACATTTCGGAGAATCTAGGATGCATCCGGGAATTTCTCGCTTACTCAAACTCGCATACTAACTCAGAAAGTTAGTATGAGTAGTAGGAGTAGAAGAAGAAGTATGCGGTTTCGAACACAGCCCAAGTCTGAGGTTCTGAACACTCTGAAAAAGGTTTTCTATCAAGATTGCTCAAAATTCACTGCATTTATCCTTTCCTTTATCTCGACAAGACTTTCGGCTCCTGAACATTTTTTTATTTTTTTAAATCCCATATAATGTTGCCTCCGTCACCATGTTTGACTGCAGTAATGGTAATAAGAAGGTGAAGCTCAGTGCCTGGTTTTCTTCACACATGCTGTTGAGGATTGTGGTCAGATAGTTTAGTGTCACATAAGATCATTTTGCTGTTCCTTTTGGCAAACTCCCAGCAGTCTGTCGTGTGCCTTTTAGTGAAGAATGGCCTCTGTGTAAGCACTCCACCATAAAGGCCTCGCTGGTAGACAGCCACATTGATAGTCGTCCCTATGTAAGGATCTTTCATCTTCAAAAAGGAACTCTGGATCTCATCCATTCAGGTTATCTGACCATGGCTCTCCCTTCCTGATAACTCAGTTTGTTTGTGGATCCAATCCTCTTTCATGTTAGTAAAGATTGAGGCAAGCGAATGAGCATTTTTTATAATGCAGAAATGTACTTGTGTCTGTCCTTTTGTAGTGGACCTAAAGGTCTTGAACACCCAGGTTTCAACCCGTAAGCACCTCCCATAGCTCCTCCCCATGCTGTATATAAAGCCTCAAAATGGCTCCATTCAGTGCAGTTTTGTTTGGTTCGTTTTTGCTTGTGTAGTTCTTTGTCTTTTAGTTTGATTATTGATTAAGTGTTAGGGTTGTTAACCTTTTGTCATTCCTTTTTTTTTAGTTTCAGTGCGGCCTGGGTGTCATCGGGTGGGAGGCTCGGCACTGTGGTGAGGACCTCACTTCCTGTTTTGGTCTGCAAGTACACTGGGGCACTTTTACCGTGTTTGTGGAGACTTTTCAATTGTAGTGTTGCACTCCAGCTTAAGAAAGAGACACACATCCAGTAGTATGCCTTCCACTGAGGCCTCAGCCCACTGATTTTAATTCTGTTAGTCATTTAGCTTTTAATACACTGGAAAAAATGCGCCTCCAAAAATAAGTAAAAAAAAAATCAACAAATAAAAGACGTTTTTGCTTGAAATAAGCAAAATAAATCTGCCAGTGGAACTTGTGAAAATCGGCTTGTCAAGATTTCTTGAACTAAGATGTGATATTTAGGACTTTTGTGATAAAAGTGATCTTGAAATTAGCTTAAAAACCTCTTCAAATGTAAAAAAAAAGCTTGTTTCATATGATATGTGACTCAAAACAATTTGTTTTCAAGACTTCTTCAAACAAGTCCCTATATCTGGCTGAAATGGTGCTTGTTAGGCAGTTGTGTCTTATATTAAGTGAATGAGATATTTGGACTAGAAATGAGACAAATATACTTGGTAAGACTTTGATTTTTTTCCAGTGTATTGTTCTAGCTGGCCTTTTAGCTTTCTGTTAATAAAAATAATTTACTAAATTCGTCTTGTGTTTAACCCTTTTTTTCTCGTTTCTTTGCAGCAGCAGCTGAACACCTTGTACTCGCTGAGTCATCCACAAACTCCTCTGTGTACTAAAGTATTTCAGAGATAAATGTGAGGCCGTCTGACTGACAGATTAAGTTTGGCTGAAATTGGATCATGCAACAATGATCCCAAACAAAGCAGCAGATCTACAACAGAATGACTGAAAAAGAAAAACGATCGAGGTGTTGCAGCGGCCCAGTTTAAGTCGACACTTCAGCCTGATGGACAACACTGTGATGGGATGGAAAATACTCAAGTGAGCTGTGAAAAAATAAACGCTGCAAAACTCAATGACTTGAAGCAACATTGTAAAGAAGAGTGGGCCAGAATTTCTCCACAATGATGTGAGAGATCAATAACATCATACAGACAACACGATCTTTAAGTTGTTGCTGTTCTACAAGCTGGTGTGTAAGTTAGTGGTTTAGTTTTCCTTACATAAATAATGAAATGGTATAATATATCATATATTGCTGTTTATCTGAGGCTGTATTTACTTCACTTCAATACCTGGTAAAGATTTTTTTTATGTTGTCCTAAAACCTTAGAAATAATAAAAATGTCTTTATGCCCCATAGAATTCATTAGTAGGATGATTCCTCTAAATCAGAGATACACATTATGCGGCTCCTCAAGCGTTAATTGGCGGATCGCACTTGCATAGTAGCTTATAACAATATGGTACCGATAACAATGTTTTTTTTCAAATAACACACAGCGAATACTGCACAGTATTAGGTATTTTTTTATTAATTTTGTGTTTTTGTAGTATTAAGTATTTTTATTAAGTATTAATTAAGGCTTACTGGTGTTTCCTAAAAGGGGGAACTGTTAAACCTGGCAACGCAGCCCGCTTAAACCACCTCACACTTGACCGCAGAGCACGCTAGCTCCTTTAGCCAGCGCGAGATGCAGCCACATTGGATCGATTTTTAATTAAAAAAAAGGGCAAAAACCAGCACAGAAACCATGCTCATCCTGAATGTCTCACTATGATAACAACAACAAACTACAAATACAACATGAAGAAAGTCGAGGACATGCACGCCAGCTTCAGCTCATCCCAGTATTAAGGCAAATGTTGTCTTAACTGAAAATGTATTGGCTGTGTTGTTTCTTTTTTTGTGGGATGTTTTATATGTAGAAATGCATATTTGCAAAAGGGGACTTTAGTATGTTGTCGTAAAAGTGGCTCTTCCCTTGATTTTGCTGCCAATGTGCCTCTTGTGAAAAAAATAGTGAGTATCACTGCTCTAAATCAAATGATGTTGACATACTTGTTTACTCTGCATGTGTCTGAGTGTGTGTTAGAGTGTCTCACCTGAAAGACGGTGACGGTCGCCCACAGCAGGGAGTCAAAGTTTTTCCTGTCAGGTAAAGTGTCTCCGCTGTCTTGTTGCAAACCAAATTTACAGCCGAACAGATGCATCCCCAAAATGCTGCAGTGCACACAGCCAAAAGAACAATGAGATAAAACATTCATCACACAGTAATTAAATATAGAAACTGAGTAAAAAAAGATTGCAAGAACGCTGCCTGTGGGAATCATTGTGTTTGCATGAAAGGTGATAATACATGTGATTCAATATGCTGACTGTTAGAGTTCAAAGCGGTCCGTACGGTGATCACTGTGATGTGTTTTAGGAATTATCTGTACTATTAAAGCTGAAAAAAGCTGAGACGAGCTGTAACATTTTGGTTTGTCTGTCACTGCCCGCAATCTCACCTGCACTAAAAGTACCTGAATGTACCTGAATATGAATATGAAGAGCATCAACAACATGCAGAATGTCGCCACGTTGTCCATGGTCTTCATCAGCACCACCAGCTGCCTCCTCAAGGCAGGAAGGAACCGGACCAGCTTCAAAACTCTGAGCAGGCGGAAGGTACGCAGTACCGACAAGCCGCCCTCATTCTCACCCACAATCTCCCACACACTGAAACACACGTACATGACATGCAGATGTTAGACAGAATCCACAATAAAGTCATTAAGAAATCACCATGTTCGAAAGGATCTCTTCAGTAGTGAAAGAGTTTAACTCTTATTTTGATATTACTAGGGCTGGGCGAGTTAACTCGTTATCGCGTTACCCCGTCAATTATTTAACGCCGATAAATATTTTATTGCGCATTAATGTAGTTTTTTTATTTTTTTATTTTTTGGGGGCTTTTGTGCCTTTAATGGAAAGTTCAGAGAGACAGGAAGCAGGGGGCAGAGAGAGGGGGAACAACACGCAGCACAAGGCCATCCGATGTGGGACTTGAACTGGGGCCAGCTGCAGCGAGGACTATAGCCTCTGTACATGGGGCGCCTGCTCAACCCACTACGCCACAAACCACCCCTGTTTTATTGTCTATTCTATCATTGTAAAAGTCTGTTGCTCACAGGCTTTTATTTTGTAAAAGTCTGGCGCTCACAGGCTTTTATTTTGTAAAAGTCTGTTGCTGTCTGCTGTGGAACAGGAAAAGAAAGTAATCGGCGGATCCACCAAACATGGAGAAGGGTACGGAACTTTTATTCGGCCATTTTCATTTTAAAGTTCTTCCAGACGGCGGAGTCGACAGAACCAAAGTCATCTGTAAACACTGCCAAGTTGAATTGTCTTCTCAGCGTAGTAGTTCCAGTCTAAAATATCACTTAAAGGCAAAACACACAACTGATAGCAGCAAATCATTCAAGGAAACAGAGGGGAGATATGGCGTGCAAATATTTATGAAAATCACTTGAAGCAAGATCCTGAAATATAGAATCTCCTGTAAATTTTTCTTACTCTACAAATTTTTACTTGAGAAATATTGTTTTGCGTTTTTTTCACTGAGCTAAATGCTAAAAGCTATACACTACTTTTGAATTCATTTTTGGATTTTGCGTACAAATGCGATTAATCGTGATTAATCAGGGAAATCATGTGATTAATTAGATTAAACATTTTAATCGTTGCCCAGCCCTGGATATTACATACGAAAAAAAAACTCTGTTTACAACCAGCCAATAATGAAAGCGAGTGAGAGCAGTGTAAACAGGCACAGCAAACCAGTAAAGCCTTCCAACACAGCTACATAATTTAGCTTTTAGTACTCCATAATGGAATGAACACAGGCCTTCTGGAGTACGACTGCAACCATTTGGCTCTGCTGGCTCGCTGAGCATCACAGTGTCGCAAAGGATCAAAAGGATTTCCAAATGACAAGCAGAGGATTTAATGACAGAATTCCCATTTTTCAGGTAAACATTTATCTCACCTGATTATGACGATGATGCTGTCAAAGCCATTGTAAGGGTTCTTGATGTAGCCAAAGAGCCCGAGAGCCAGGAGCTTCAGCAGCATCTCGAGACTGAAGAGACTGGTGAACACCATGTTACTGATCTCCAAAATATCTGTCAGCTCCTGCGGCTGCAGGGTTTGTGGAGACGAAAGAGGGATTGATGTACAGAGAGCAGCAGGCGCAGAGAAAAATGAACAAACAAACAAAGACAGGCAGACAGTTAGTGTGGAGTGCAGCAGACTCAACCTGCAAGGCTTTTCTAAAAAAAAATGCTGCTTCTGTGTTGATGTTTATGGACTAAAGTGTACCAGGATCTTCCCACAATTCTTATCTAGTAGGGTGAGAGTTAATGAACTTCTATTATTAATATCATTGATGGTTTCTTGAAGCAGTGGTTCTGAAACTGTGAGCCGCACAGGGATCTCAGGGAAGCACTTAAGACTGGGAGGGGAAAAGAAAAGTTCCCTGGTTGGCAGCGCTGAGATGATTGAAGTTGGCAGGATTTAGTGAGACTGGGAACTAAGCACAAAGAGGTCACATTTGTAATGTGAGAGTTTAAAAAAAATGCTCATCAAACCAGCAAATGAATCATATTCAAGAGAAGACGATGAAAACTTGTTTGTTTCCCGTTTTCAATAACACTTTTTGGAAGGAGAAAACAAAATGAAGGTTGGGTCATTTATTTAAAATGGGCATGAAATGTTTTCTAACTCCAGAAGATGAAGTTTCACACAGACAGATCATATTTCAACTTTTTTACACAAGGCTTTTCATGCCTTTAATGGATAGGACTGTGGAGAGAGACAGGAAGCAGAGAGAGGGGGAAGACATGCAGCAAAGGGCCGTCCGGTGCGGGACTCGAACCGGGGCCAGCTGCAGCAAGGACTGCAGACGGCTACTTAACCCACTACGCAACCGACCGCCCCAGAAACCTTGACTTTTTAATACCGTGGTATAAAAACCTTGAAACCGTTAACCGGCCCATGCCTCGTCTGGAGTGCTGAGGAGGTGCAGGCTTCGGCACCAGTGTTGGGAGTAACGGCGTTTAAGTATAACGGCGTTACTGACGGCGTTATTTTTCCAGTAACGGTAATCTAATTAATTACTTTTCCCATGGTTACAACGCCGTTATCGTTACTGAGAATATAAAGTGGCGCGTTACTACACTTTGGTTGTAGGCTTTGGGCTACACATCAGCTGCCTGGAGTGAGCAGGGGTGGGGATGATGACACCGTTGCAAATGCGATGATGATTGGCTGTGTGGGCGGATGTCCTGCTCACGCTGTCTCACTGCACGCACTGACGACTAAATGCACGAGACAGCGACAATGGCGACGAGCCAGGGAAGTTCAAAGGTAGCGTTCTCTAACTGGGGGTACCGGCACTACTTCTCACTCGTGGAGATAAAAGGCAAGAATGTGTATGTAACATGCACGCTATGCCCAGGGAAAAAAAAAATCATGACGTCATCAACACCGCTCGCGCTTACAGACGCGGCAACCATGCTAGAGCCTTAACCCAACCCCAAGCCCAAAGGCAGCTAGCGTGAGCCCCAGCGAAGGAGACAAGCCACTCGAAAACAAACAAAACTCGATTTTTCGGCTCAGAAACAGGTAGTAGGATAGTGTTCTGTTTATTGTGCAGTAGGCCTAAAATACAGTTACAGAGAATTGCACTACTTAATCGCCAGATTTTCCTTTGGTTCTTTTTACCCGAGTTTACATTTGTGTGTCTAAATTTTGCACTTGAATTTTATATTCAATATTTATGTTTTTATTTCTATGCATCATATGGCAGGCTGCAATCTATTGAGTTCAAATAAATACCGAATGTTCTAAATTACTGTATATAGTGTTTTTATTCTTCAATCAGTTAATAGAAACATATTTGATGTTAAAGATGTTATAGAACGTAACAGCGTTATAGAACATAAAAAATAACGCCACAGTTACTTTGCTGAGTAACTAATTACTTTTACAATGTGGTAACTGAGTTACTAACTCAATTACTTTTTTGGAGCAGTAACTAGTAACTATAACTAATTACTTTTTTAAAGTAACTTGACCAACACTGTTCTGCACGCACTCCGCCCACCCCTGAGGGTCCCCTTTGTACAGTGGGAACGCAAGCTGACCCCAAAGCGACCCGACCCGACCCGTACCGATACAAAGTGACCCGAACCGTACTGACAGTGGAAACAAGGCTTTAGGGTCCTGAAGACAGTGAAAAAGCAAGTACAGGGAGTGTTTGGCTTTTGAGATACACTATCTACACAAGCAAGTATTTGATCCTCTACGGTCTGGTGTTCGCTTTGCTACTGTAAACGTCATTAAGTCATTAAGTCGAGACATAAAGAGCTCCATGGGGAGCAGCTGGCAGCCAAAAAGGTTGTCGATACCTCCGAGTCGGGCAAGTGATTTCAAAAGATCCGCGAGGAATTTCTAATAAATCTTTCCACGGTGAGAAAAACAAGTTGTGAAGCTCTCCGAGGACTTTCAGAAATGTCAGGGTCTGGCCACCTTTGCAAATTCAACAGAAGAGCAGCGCATGTGACGACAGGAAAAAGTCTGTGAGAAACTGAAAAATTCATCACAGGATGTGAAAGGAACTGAATATCCGGAGAGACCGAAGAGACTCCAATCACAGACATTTGACAGCACGGTGATTTCTAGAAACAGTGAAAGCCGACATGTTTGATGGAGACCAAATGAATCTTTTATGGCGTAGAACTTCAAACATCTGTGGAGTACAGTGGTGGAAATGTTGTGCTTGGGGGCTGCCTCGCTTCGTGGGTAAACGGGCAGCTTTTAGTCGATGATTCAGGTGCGGCAACAAAAACAATGCATGAAAACAAAGTGTGAAGTTTAATCAGAGGCCGTGGAAACATTTCTTTGTGTTCAACAATATTTCTCCAGACTTCATGAAGGTCTTTCAAAGTTTTTCTTTGGATATTGGCTGCTTTTTCCACTCATTTTCAGTCCAGTTCTTAGACCTGACCATTTTCAAAGGAAAATTCTTGTTTCTTAAGTTCGATTTACAAAAAAAAAAAAAAAAGCCAAAGATAACACAGTTTGACAGACGTGAATAATATCTAAAAATCTAATTATTGGCATTAATTCACACATTACACTTTCGTGGTCATTTTGAGTATTTAACATTCATCAAATGTTGCGGCTCTGCTAGCCAAAGTGATGCTTTAATGCAGATTGGGTTTAACAAGGTCTAAAAATACAGAAAGAACAATTTAAGGGGGAATTAATGGATTTCGCAGTCATCACTGTCCAATTCTGCAGACAGCATCAAAAAGAGGAGATATATAACGACAGCATTAAGAAAACACAAATGTTAATAATCACATGTAACTAAAACATCATATAGATTAAACCCGTGCTGCTGCTGTGATTGTAAAACATATTAAAAGGATATGTCATGGCTGTGGGTGACATTTCCTCATTAAATCAGAGAACGCAGCCCCTGTGGCTTATTCCTCTCAGCTCACCAAACCAACAAAGCAGCATTAACAAGCATCTCTGAGCATGCTCAGTGACATCTGCCGCTCCACAGAGAAAAAGTCTCTGGGTGTTTCAGACTAATCTACCCTGCTCACGTTAATTGAATTGATGGCATACTGCTAAATGAAACGGGAAGCTAATGACTTTTGTGAGAGTTTTTGAATGATGATAAAGGCTTTTTGCACGGGGAACAATAAATCAGGCTTTAGTGACACATTCATAGATTATTTCCTTCATTTTCACCAAATGGAGAGATTTTTTAAATCCAGGTTAAAAACATTTCTTTTCTCATGTGTCTATGCATGAAATCTGCACGCTATCTTTGAACTTATCTGGACTGTTGCTTGTTTTTAAATTCATTTAAATTATTTTATTTGTTTCTCTTTATATTCTTTTATGTATTTTTAATGCTTCTTCCACTCCCTGCTGCAATGCTTTTATTTTATGTGAAGCACTTTGAATTGTTTTGTACATGAAATGTGCTATATAAATAAATTTGATTTGATATGATTTGATAACTTGGGGGAATAATTGATTGTCAATGAAGTAAAGATGAAAATATTGGGAAAAAAGTGAAAAAACGCCTGATTTCTTTGCATTAAATTGAGCCAAAATCATGTAGAAATGTATTTTAAGAGTTATAATTTAATTGGATGTTGTCTCCACATGTTTCTCTTTATATTCTTTTATGTATTTTTAATGCTTCTTCCACTCCCTGCTGCAATGCTTTTATTTTATGTGAAGCACTTTGAATTGTTTTGTACATTAAATGTGCTATACAAATAAATTTGATTTGATTTGATTTGATTTATACATCCTAATAGTTTCATTTCATCTCCTCAGGGAGTTTGTTGATGATATATATATATAAAAAAAGGACAAAATAGGGCAGCTTTTATCCTTAAATATTAGTCATTCACAAAGTTATGGCTGTCCAGTTGTGTCACATTGTTCAGGAAGTGGGACAAATGAAATCTTGCATCGTCTTCCACAATCTGTCCCTGCCTTTCAGCCAATCACACAGTCAAATCAGCCCGCTTCCTCGACCTTCCTCCTCCGTTCGCTCCTGCTGGCTTCTCTAAACTCTGCCCCATCTCCTCACTGCTCAATCTCTCTCCTGTCCCAGGGTCACGCTTTAATTAACACTTGAGGTCTTATGAGTTTCCCCCGTCTCCTGCACTCCCACACACAGGCAGGCATTTTCGCACACACACCCACGTCGTGATCCCATATGCTGGATGTCGTAAGTGTTGATTGGAGGGCAAGTTTGTTGACTCTCCCACACACACAGCGATTAACACGTCAATCATTCATCCAGTCTGAGGGAGGCGCGCACGCTAGCAGTGCACGTCCAAACACAAACACATGGCAAAAATCATACCTGTTCGTGGTACTCTATGCCCATCGAGAGTGTGTTAATGAGGATGGCAATCATGATTCCTCTGTTGAAGTATCTGCTGCCGACGATAAGTTCCAGTTTGATTTGGATTCCCATCCAGCAGCGCTCCCACAGCCTTTTCTTTGGCTCAGCCGCCTGCGCATCACCGCCACAGGGACCGCTACAGTGGCATGGGCTGTTACCATGACAAGGGCTGTTACCATGACAAGGGCCGTTACCATGACAAGGGCTGTTGCCATGGCATGAGTTGCGGTACCCATGTTGCTGGTCTTCAAGCTGCACGTTAACATGTTCACTGCCACCAAGTTGGTTGTAGCAGACGCAGTACGGGCACGCCGGGGATTGTCCAGGAGCTTCACCCGGCAGCCGTAAGGCGGGACGCCCAGCAGACCCACCTGCACAGACATCAGGGTGGAGGGGATGTAAGCACCAGCCATTTAAATCAGAAACCCCAAAAGTAAAAAGCTGAGTCTAGATGTTACACTCATGCAGGCAGTCTGTAATTCAATGTGTTTTCTGTCCACTATAAGACATTCTTTTCATACATCTGTGATCTGTTCAGAGAATATAAAGCCAGCAGAGCTCTGAGATCCAAGGACTCAGGTCAGCTGGTCCAGTCCAGAGTCCAGACTAAACATGGAGAAGCAGCATTTAGCTGTTATGCTGCAAACAAGTGGAACAAACTGCCAGTGGAGATTAAACTTTCACCAAATGGAGACATTTTTAAATCCAGGTTAAAAACATTTCTGTTCTCATGTGTCTATGCATGAAATCTGCACGATATCTTTGAACTTATCTGGACTGTTGCTTGTTTTTAAATTAATTTAAATGATTTTATTTGTTTCTCTTTATATTCTTTTATGTATTTCTAATGCTTCTTCCACTCCCTGCTGCAATGCTTTTATTTTATGTGAAGCACTTTGAACTGTTTTGTACATGAAATGTGATACGGATAAATTTGATTTGATTTGATTTTATTTGATTCTGTGAGACAAAGACTCAATAACATGAACCACCGAGGAGTTGCAATGCTTTTCTGCAGAGCTGGAGCGCTTTTATTAGAACATGGATGCAGATTTCAGCTGAATTTATTAGCAGCGGTGAAGCAGCTTTTAGCTGTTATGCTGCACACAACTGGAACAAACTACCAGCAGAACTGAAATCAGCCCCCAGTGTAAGCACTTTTATTCCAGGTTAAAAACATTTCTCTTTCCGTGTGCTTATGGTTGAGTTCCTTTAAATCATTTTTGAAGCATAATGCTATAAATCCTCTTAATTGTTTTATATTTTTCCCCTCTTCTTTGATTGCTTTTAACTGTGTGTTTTGATTTTTATTCTTTTTTTTATTCTCTTTAAATTGCTTGTTTTTATGCTGTTCTTTTAAATGCCTTGTCTTTATGTAAAGCACATTGAGTTGCCTGTGGTATGAAATGCGCTGTATATATAAAGATGCCTCGCCTAGTAGTCCGCTCAGGAGGAATGCTCCAATGACATAACAACAAACACTAATCTAGCAAGAGGAGTCCACTTCTCATCACAATTACAACAAATTCATGTTACACTGGAGACTGATATAGTAAATCCAACCCAGCCATTATGTGGTGTGTTTCTGTAGATAATGTGGGGCCGCAAGGACTTGCTTTAAATGACTACATTTGTTATGTGTACAGAAAATACACTTATTTATTGCTTTGGCAGTAGAACAATACACTGAGTCAATTCTCTTTACTTTTTCATATGCAGGAAGTGCCACAGCAACAATTTGTATGAAAATTGTATATCAACATCTTAAATCATAATGGATAGACCCATTCACTCAGCGAAAACACAGTAGAGCTTTGTAAAGTCTGTCAACAATGATGCCAAAATGACTAACACCTGGACAAGAAATAAAGATAAAAATCTATGAAGATCCTTTCATTTTGTCCACAAATTTTTAAGGAAATCTCTCATCATTCTCCTACTTTTATGGGAAAGCAATTTCTCGAGGTACAGAGCTCTCATTTCACAAAAAAAAAATCAGGTGGTTTATCCAAAGTGACTTCACATCGTCTCTGGAAACACACACTGCTGATGAGATTCCTTTGAGCTCAGCGACTGCCGATCACGTTGACAAACGCAAAACAATATTTCTCAAGTAAAAAAAAATTTACAGAAGATCTTCAGGATCTTCTTTCAAGTGATTTTCATAAATATTTGCACGCCATATCTCCCTGAGGTTTCGGGAAACGATTAAAATGTTTAATCTAATTAATCACATGATTTCAGGAAGAAGGGAGAACCACAGACTAAGTTTAAATTCTGTTTTGGTTCAACACGTTTGTCACATACTGAGCACTACAAATACCAAGGACTGACTCTAGATGCCCATCTTACCTTTGAAAAAGGAATAAAAGTTCTATCAGACTCTGCAGGCAGGGCACTGAGAACTGTCCTTAATAAGGTCAAGCTGTGTAGGGATCTTGGGTATAAACCTTATACGCAGTTGTATGATTCCTGTGTTTGTCCAATTTTAGATTATGGTGCAGGAGTTTGGGGTTATTGTAAGAAAGCAAAATGTGATGCAGTTCAGAACAGAGCTATGCGCTGCTTCCTTGGTGTACACAAAATGGCCCCCAAACTCGCAGTATGTGGTGATATGGGATGGGAGCCATGCGAAGTGCGGATTAAGGGTGACATGGTGCGACTGTGGAATAGACTCATCAACATGTCTGACAACAGACGTGTCAAACAAATTTTTTTGTGGAACCTCTCAAAAAATAGTCGTTGGACAAATGAACTTTCCAGTATATTTCATGAAGTAGGTCTCCAGTACATATATAGAAATAAATTATCCTGTAGTGTTAAACAAATTAAGATAATATTATTTGAAAACTATAAACAAAATTGGGCAGAAGAAATTCTGTACAAACCTAAATTTAGAATGTATTGTTTGATAAAGTCTGTCTACCATCTAGAGCACTATGTCACCCTGAACCTTAGCAGAGCGCAGAGCTCTGTTTGTGCCCAATTGAGAAGTGGCATGTTGCCTCTGGCGGTTGAAACTGGATGTTTCCATGCAATCCCAGAGGAGAACAGAAAGTGTCACCTGTGTGACTTAAATGAGGTGGAAAATGAGATGCATTTTGTGTTTTACTGTCCTTTTTACCATGAAGTTAGACTTAAGCTCTTCCTTAAATTGACCTTGGAATGTCATGATTTATTTTCTATGTCTGATGAGTGCAGACTTACATATTTGTTTAGCGAGAAGGTGTTTTATTTAACCCAATATGTGTTGGAAGCTTACCAACAACGCAGGAGAGCGCTTTATGTTTGAGTGGGGTTGTTGTCTACTGAGGACTGTGTACGCTGGTTTATCAATTATGAACATGTTCTTTTGACTATTGCTTTTTGTTGCTTGTGGTGTGTCTTGTAAGCCCATGCGGGCTAGGCACCTTTTTGGTGTATGACACCGTTTAATAAAATAAACAAAACAAACAAACAGTCACTGTCTGTTTCCTTGAATGACTTGCTGCTATCAGTTGTGTGTTTTGCCTTTAAGTGATATTTTAGACTGGAACTACTACGCTGAGAAGACAATTCAACTTGGCTGTAAATGCAGGAGTTTTTTTTAAATTTATTTTGAAATACATGCTTTTATGTTGAAACAAGTAAAACAGGAAGTAGCGCCGGTTAGCTCCGTGAGCTTCACACCTGTAGCGGTGATGTTACCTGCTGGTTTATCTTTATTTTATTCCTCCATGCTTCGTAGTGTTTGCTGTAACTGTGTGAATGTGATGCATTCAACAGACTTTTACAATAATAAAACCTGCGTTAATGCGCGATAAAATATTTATCGGCGTTAAATAATTGACAAGTTAACGCGATAATAACGAGTTAACTCGCCCAGCACTAATTTAAACATTAAAATCAATTATTTGGAGACATCTTCGCTTTTTGGCTTGAATGGGGAGTTTAGTGTTATTAATTTATGTTCTAATTTGACATATTTGTCTTGAAGTGACACATGAAGGCATTTTGGAGATTTCTTTCAGTTGTTTAATGAGTTTGCACCTTTTATTTCATCCATATTTTGCATCCCTTAATCCCCGTCTTTGTTGTCCAGGCATGATAACCTTCAGTGTGAATTTGTTTCATAGGAGAGAAATATCTGTCTTGTGACTAAATTAATAATGTAGAAATCCACTACTGTGTTTGAGCATTCTGCTTGGCTTGTCAATGCATTGCATAATGTAAAACTCCCAGGAAAGCTGTGGCTCTTCTGCTTTTTCCAATATCCTGCAAAGCAGCTGGAGTCTGAAAAGAATCATGAGATCATGACCGTGAGAAAATTCATTTCGCCAGGCTTTGAGGCGATGCGTTGGTGGCCGAGGCTCGGCGGTCACAGCATCGGCCTACACTGGCAGCTACTTGGAGGTCTTAAAGATGGGGTAGGGGATCTTTTTCTGGAACATTTTTTTACATATTGCTTGAAATACTCTTCACACCCCCATTGCAACCAATTAATTAAAAGTTTTTACACAAATATGAAAAGTTTTAGTGG
This sequence comes from Odontesthes bonariensis, assembly GCF_027942865.1. Classification (NCBI taxonomy): domain Eukaryota; kingdom Metazoa; phylum Chordata; class Actinopteri; order Atheriniformes; family Atherinopsidae; genus Odontesthes; species Odontesthes bonariensis. The sequence continues at coordinate 3,425,030 of NC_134509.1, read as the reverse complement.
CCTGTAGAACGTACAATCTAGGAAAAACAGTATCCAATCATACTGAACGGACCGTTAACGATGATTGGATACTGATGCCATCTATCAAACTCCAATCGGCTCCTCCCTCCCCCTCCTTCCCCCTGTGCACGTACCCTGCTCCGTGAACGAATTACGCGTCCAGAAGCTTGGCAGGAAGCTAAACTAGAGCCAGCTTGGCTAGCACCTAGCATTATTAAACGTATAGTTAGCATATACTAAATACTAAATACGGCAACGATCGATGCTTGCTGTCAGAACAGCGCTCGTGCACCTTCGTGCTCGTGCTCGTTCATGTACTCTAGAGGCGTGCCTTCGGGGGGAAAGTGAAGAAAAGGGTTGGGACTTTTTACCTGTGTATTTTCAAAATGCAGCTTCGCTGGACTCAAAATCCAGGATCTCCTACCCTACCTTTAATTGTGTTTGCAAGCACAGCAATATTCCACGATTTACCTAATTAAGACCTTACTCTGAATAACAGCTTTTTCTTGGCACCTTAATCTGAATAAGGTTATGTTCAGAGAAAGCAAAAATCGAATTTACCAAATTAACCTTTGAGCCTTCTATGCTAATCTCACTTGTATTATTTACACATTTAAATCGCATCTGGAGACACACTGCTACTTTACAACATGCCTTTACCTCCACAGTCGCCACCTCTGCTTGTTATAAGTGACTTTTGGACATCTTTTGTAATAACTCAGGCACTTGTTTTGGACGGGTTGCCAGTGTCTGTCACAGGATCTGGCAACACCATCTCCAGCAGCAGAGTTGGTGCAGACCAGGATGGTTGCATGTAAAAAGAGGGCATGTTTTTGGGGTGAGGGAGACCCTCAAATGACGCTCCATGTTTTGAAAGAGGTAGAAATAATGATTGGATTGGAGCAAACACCAAAGTGGAGTAAGGGGGGTGTAATGTGGGTCTTTAATTGAACTATGTTGTGTACCATGTAAAGAGGAACATGAATGGAATATGCTTTATGCAACTCATGTTTGCATAATGTTTGCATGTTTGTGATTAATGGGAATTTTGCTGTGCATGTAAACTTAGCCACTGGATGCTTACGCATCAATTATATCTTTACTAGTGTTTCTTTATCGAAACACAGCAAGTATGACAGGTTGTTTTTCACTCTGCATCCAACTGGCTGAAGCAAGAGTTTGAGTTAAAGGGACAGTTCGCCTCTTTTGACATGAAGCTGTATGACATCCCATATCAGCAACATCATTTATGAACATCTTCTTACCCCCTGCTGCGTCCTGTGAGCAGAGTTCCAGCCTCGTTTTGGTGTTGATGAAGGTAGTCCGGCTAGTTGGCTGGGGTTTAAAAAATAAAGCGTTTTGCTTCTCAAAACAATATGCGTTCAACAGAGTAATACATTTGCATCACAAAATCTTTCTCCAGGAAAAAGTCAGACCTCACAATCTCTTGGCCCTATTTTCTCTCCCTTCGTAAGGGGGTAAGAAAATGTTCATAAATGATGTTGCTGATATGGGATGTCATACAGCTTCATGTCAAAAGAGGCGAACTATCCCTTTAACAACTGGTTCCCTTGGTAGTGGTTCACTTATCTAACTGGTTTAAGTTCACAGATGGCGACAGATAAACAGATTATCTAATTTATCACCTTCCAAGTATAAAGATGCATGCCCGCTTCCGAAAACGTTCCCTGTGAAACGACATTTTTAAATCCACAAAAAAAGTTCAAATTGCCTCTCCTCGTCTCAAAGGCGGTAAACGTCTAATCATTTGATGTCAGTATAGTCTCACTAAGTGGGGAAAGCTATGCTCTTGTGCAGTCTGGTTGAGAAGTAACTGTTAAAGTCGTGGGAAAGCTTTGCTCAACAGAAGAATAAAGTCTGGATCCAAACTATCTCACATCCCTGCGCCTGTAAGTGCAACTCTGTAACCTTCAGAGCATTCACACCCTCTCAAACAGACACATACTCCCCGTCCTTCTCACCATGCTCAAGCACCAGCTGCGGCAGTCTGTTGATGGTCTCCATGGCAACCCCCCTCTTCTGTTTCTGGTCCTTATCATCCAGTTGACTGAAGAGGGGTGAAATGATGGGATAATTAAAACAGTTCCCTCCATTACTGACGGCCAGCTCTCGCTGGTGATGATGCTGGCAATTGAGATGATAGAGCTGATGAAGGTGGGACAAGTCGTTGGGGGCGTGGCCTGAGTGCCGATTGGCCAGCCCGTTCATCTCTCCGGCCCCGCCCCCTCTGGCAGACGCGCCGCCGTGGTCTTTCTGGCACGCGCAGACGCAGAGAAAGTGCGAGCTGATCTGGGCGTGGCAGCGGCAGAGCCGTCGCCACGCCTTCCGGCCCAGGTGCGCCAGGTAGCGGATGATCTCCTCGTAGCAGCTCCCCGGTTGGCTGTCGCTGGCCAGCGTGGAAGTCGACTGGTGGAGCTGGCGGGCACGCTGCTCTGATTTCATTAAGGCGTGTTCTCTCTGCTTTGTTTCAGAAAACTGGGTTGCTATGACGACCAGGCACAAGTTGATCATGAAGAAAGAGCCCACCTGGTCGGGATGATGCAAACACACACTAGCTGTAATGCAAGTGTAACTTACACTCGAATGCGTGTGTGTGTGTGTGTGTGTGTGCACTTGTTTTTGTTACCGTGGAGGGTCCTGTGACAGGGAGCCCACCAACAAAGTGGGGCCCTGTGTCTTCGTGGGGCCCAAAATCCTGGACCCCACATGGGAAACCACTTTAAAGCAGCCTAGGATGCTCTCCCAACATGCCTCATGCATTTTTTTTAACTTGGCCCATTTGGTAGCGAAAAACTAACGTGTAAAATAAAGTTTCAAATTGTGTTTATTGAAAGTGATTTTTAATATCAAGATTTTTTTCGGGACGTCTGATTTTTTTTATAGTTCTAGGACGAATAGAAAGGGTGGACCCCACAACTCACTAAACTCGTTTCGGTCCTGCAGTGGGAGGTTAACAAGGATGTGTGTGTGTGTATGTGTGTGTGTCAGTACTTACTATAATGAGGAATATGAAGTAGATGAAGTTGTAGAAGGAGTGTGCATCCATGACATAGTACATGATGTCCACCCAACCCTCCAGAGTAATTACCTGAATGAAAACAAGCAAACAAACCAGAGGTCACCACAACTGTCTATCGATCAAAGATGCATTCCTGCACACGAATACTCACCTGAAAAATCGCAATCCATGCATATCCAATGTTATCAAAGTTAATAGCTCCCTTGTGTGGGTTTACTTCTCCGGCCCGACACTCATTGTAATACTGGTACCAGTTTACACACGACGCTGGCTCATCTCCTCCGAGCCCCGTCTCTGATTGGGCTTCCTCGCCCCCCAGAAAGCAGTAAGTCCCGCCCACACGGCGGCGAGGCACGTCAGAGCATCGGAGCATCCCATTTTCTCTCGCCATGGAGCAGATGAAGGGGTGGTCGTCTGTGCCGTCAGGCTGATAATAACCATTCAGGAATGTGATGTTATATCTCCTGCAGAAGAAGGGTAGCGTGAATAAACAATATTCTTTTGTTTTGTTTGTTTGTTGTTTTTTTGTGACTTTCTGTTTTATTTTTCATATCATTTTCATCTTACTTCACTGGTCACTTTATATTTTTAAACTGTTTTTTTAAATTGTTTTTTGAATTCTTAGATTGTTTTTAAAGTGTTTATAATTGTATAAACATTTTTATTGCTTTATTATGTCTTGCTACTGGATGCTTGAATTTCCTTCGGGATCAATAAAGTATCTATCTATCTATCTATCTATCTATCTATCTATCTATCTATCTATCTATCTATCTATCTATCTATCTATCTATCTATCTATCTATCTATCTATCACATTCTTACAACTAAATCAAAACTTAAAAGTATAATTTTATCTACATTTCTTTACAGTTAACAAATTCCATTCAAAGCCTTAAAACAGCAAACTTTTACTTTTGCAATGTCTTGATAATTATTATTTGCAGATATTTGTTGTTTTAGTGGCTTTTTTATAACAGCAGCAGGAAATAATAAGTGAGAAATAATGAAGAAATGTCTCATGCATTAAAAGCTCACTTACAAATTCTTCAATTCCACCAAATAATTTTTTTACAGTGAGAAATAGGCACCGTACAGTTAGCCTGCAGCTACACTGAAATTCTAATGAAGACCTCAATTGAATTTCAATTCATTCTTAATTCTCAATTAATGCTTATTATTAGGATCAAGCCCTATTTCTAAAAGTTTCTGCAGCATAAACATGTAATGGACCTCAAATACAAAAACAAAGTGTCCAGATGAATTCGAGCAAAGCCAGAAAGATTTCCTGAGAGATAAATCATTCAATTGACCTTTTGTTTCCACTAAAGGTCTATTTACTTGAGGAAAGGCACGAGTGCTGGAGGAGGAAATGAGGAAACACGGAGAGAAATATGGATGAGGTAAAAGAATAAAAGAAAAAGGAGGGAGAGATAAGCAATCAATCATTTGTGAGGCAGAAAAGAGTCACAGCGGAGCGCCTTATTAGGGAAAGTTTTTTTTTATTTGCTTATGAAGACGAAAAACTGCCACACTGACCATAAGATCCAGAGAAAGATTAGTTTCTGAGTAAAAAGGTAAAAGCAACTGTGCAGACCATGAGTAAAATAATGAAAAGGTTTTTACTTTTTCAAGGAAACCCCAGTGAAACACTTGTGACTCTTTCATATCTGGTAGTGCTGCTGGTGTGGAGCCAGAAATCCAACCTGTGTCTCCAAAGGTTTGAACATTATGTTGCAGAAGATTGGCTTATTATTTACGCTCAAACAGACCAAAATTCAGGAGCAGCAGCTCCGTGTGGTGCTGCCAGTGCAGGCTTTTTGACACTGGCGCCAGCTTTTTTTCTGTGGAACTGGCTCCAGGTGAGGATAATATGTTGGAAGGCTTTTGGTACATTAAGTGCTGCCCAACTAACAGAACCCAGAACTTAAACGTCCAGGGCTTTGTTTTATTTTTTTTAAACATTTTCAGCCCAAGGTGTTTTCCATCTAGCCTGTGTTGCTGTACCCCTATCCTCACCAGAGTGCAGTGGAAATGTGACTTAGCTGCAAAATCTGTTCATGTTGCACATTTCTCCAAAGTTGTGAATGTTTTTATTTGTGCCTTAAAGGGATAGTTCGCCTCTTTTGACATGAAGCTGTATGACATCCCATATCAGTGATACGAAGGGAGAGAAAATAGGACCAAGAGATTGTGAGGTCTGACTTTTTCCTGGAGAACGATTTTGTGATGCAAATGTATTACTCTTTTGAACGCATATTGTTTTGAGAAGCAAAACGCTTTATTTTTTAAACCCCAGCCAACTAGCCGGACTACCTTCATCAACACCAAAACGAGGCTGGAACTCTGCTCACAGGACGCAGCAGGGGGTAAGAAGATGTTCATAAATGATGTTGCTGATATGGGATGTCATACAGCTTCATGTAAAAAGAAGTGAACTATCCCTTTAATGAATAGCTGTGAAAGTATTTGAGATTAACACTCTATTGCTCTGAACCACTAGTATGTTATTCAAATCATTGCTGCTTCTGTTGCTTGCCGTGAGGAAGATATTACCGTACTGATCAGAGCAACCTTCAGACAGTTCGACAAGCTTCAGCTCGAAGGTCTGCTTGTGTTACATTTTTTTTTTTTTTTAAATTTTGGGTGTTTTATTTGCACCTCAAAACAAAAACACTTATTAATGATTTAGGTGCTCTCTCAGCGTAGTTTGAGCTTTCATCCTGTGTTTGCTTCTGGGGCCTGTTTTTGGAGCTGAATGCATGGCTGACCTTGAATGTTGTGTTTATGAGCAGAATCAACTAGTTCTGCAATACAATTTATTTAGGGGCTGGGCAACGATTAAAATTTTAATCTAATTAATCACATGATTTCCTTGATTAATCACGATTAATCGCATTTGTACGCAAAATCCAAAAATGAATCCAAAAGTAGTGTATAGCTTTTAGCATTTAGCTTTATTTTAAATGTGCTGCCATATGAATGAGAGTGCCATAACATTTGTTGTGCAAACACACTTTTAACATCAGCATCTTTCTGTAGTTTTTATGTAGAAGCCTCGCTCCACTGTCTGTTTCCTTGAATGACTTGCTGCTATCAGTTGTGTGTTTTGCCTTTAAGTGATATTTTAGACTGGAACTACTACGCTGAGAAGACAATTCAACTTGGCAGTGTTTACAGATGACTTTGGTTCTGTCGACTCCGCCGTCTGGAAGAACTTTAACATGAAAATGGCCGAGTAAAAGTTCCGTACCCTTCTCCATGTTTGGTTACAAAATAAAAGCCTGTGAGCAACAGACTTGTACAATAATAAAATAAATAATAAAACAGGGGTGGTCCATGGCGTAGTGGGCTGAGCAGGCGCCCCATGTACAGAGGCTAAAGTCCTCGCTGCAGCTGGCCCCGGTTCCAGTCCCGCATCGGACGGCCCTGTGCTGCGTGTTGTTCCCCCTCTCTCTGCCCCCTACTTCCTGTCTCTCTGAACTTTCCATTAAAGGCACAAAAGCCCCCCGAAAATAAACTGCGTTTACACGCAATAAAATATTTATCTGCGTAAGATAATAACGAGTTAACTCGCCCAGCCCTAAATTTATTGTTAACGGATTTTACAAGTTATGGTGGAGATTAAACTGAGATGGCTGATACAAAAAGAAAAAAATTAAACACTGAGAATAAGCGACTTGTCAGACATGTTCAAGGCCAAAAGTCTCAACCATGCCTTTTTGAGGGGGAAAGTCTGTTCAGCCCACATCTGGAGGGGGGGCAGAGGAAAGAACCATTCCTAGAAAAGGTACCTGCTATAGCCTTAAAAGCTATGAATTAAGTTTATTTCTATCTTTAATAGAATGATACAACATAGCAGCTCCATATTCCTCCACTCGGTGGAACAAGAGCACGTCAGCAACATTTTACAGGTGAGTCAAATGAGATGTGAGGTCAGGAGGTGGAAATGATGCTTCCTGATGTTATGAGACTGTGTCTGTGAACATGTGAACGGGAGGAGGAGTGACAGTAATGTTGTAACACCGTGAGTCAGACAGTGATCGAGCATGACATTAAGGAGGCACAGTGAAACTGATCTCTGTGGAGGTACCCACTGAGAGTCAACCTAACAACACATCGAATTCATTCAGTTCACTTGTCTCCTTAATTTACCCTCTTCTGCATTAAATTTACTGCCTTAAGAGTTAGTTAGTTAAAGCTCAAACATGATCAGACTATCTGATATTGATCTCTGCCATGAAATAATAGCTGGGTGGATGTATGGAAATCAGTTGTAAGCAAACTTGTGACACAGGATTCAGGGAAATAAGACCGACGCCTTCCCCTTTTTTTTTTTTTTTTTTTGACATCTGTTACTATAGTAACTCACGTCTTGATATCCTCTCCTATGAAGCAGCGGTTCCTCAGTAGCCCCGCCCACAGCTGAACTCCAACAATGCCGAAGATGAAGAAGACAAAGAAGCACAGCGCCAGCACATTGCCCAGCATTGGAAGTGTGTCCAGCAGGAGGGTCACCAGGATGCGCATACCTACCAAAAACACACACACACACACACACAGCACACACACTGAGACGGGCAAAGAGCTGCACGCAAGTGGACCTCAATTAACAAAATGTCACTAAAAAGGAAACACTGGCCGGACAGGTGACATCTCCCCCCTGTATTCTGCAGAAAATAAAGCAGAGCAATTAGCCGAAGCAGCTGACAAATATTTAGAGTTGAGATGCTGATAATTGCCCTCCAATCTGCTCTCCTAAAAAGCACACACACACATACAAAAACTCTCCTTTTTTTTCCTGCTTCTAGTTACGTGAAACACATCCTCAAAATTTTACAAGAACTCTGAGTCTGAGTTGTGCCAAGGTCACAGGCTGTGGCTCAGAAAAACACAAAGTTGGCCGGATAAGCTCGTGCCCTGAGCTGTCGAGAACGACAGAGGCATCGCAATGAATTCCATGACTTTGTTCATTGTATTCATTGTATTTATTTCATACTACCTCACAGTGTAATTCATTGTACTTATTCCATTCTACCTTTTCATTCTACATTTGTATTTATTCACTACTACACTTTACATATGCACATACTCTGCACTTTAACCGCTTTTTGCACTTCTGGTTGGATGCTAAACTGCATTTCGTTGTCTCAGTACCTTTACTCTGTGCAATGACAATAAAGTTGAATCTAAAAAAAAAAAAAAAAGCGTGTGTCCTGATTTGCTTACCCTTGCATTCATCAAAAAAAGGGAAACAGCGGTTTTAAACAGACGTTTCGCTTCTGTTTCTGGTTTTAAGATGTGATGTTGAGTTTAGGTCAGGGAGCACAAGCACAGTTGACACATTTTTCATGGTATTGGCTGCAACTAATGAGGTTGCTGACTTTTAGCTAAAAGGTATTTCCACTTCAGTGCAGTAATTGCAGCCAACCCCATACATGGTCCAATTAAGGGGGGCTGAGAATAGATAAAACAAGTTATTGTAAACTTAGGTAGGTCTTGCACTGTCCTCATATTTCACTTTTGTTCGGTCGGTGGTTTTCTTGGTGTGTAGAGCGGACTGCTGATATCTATTTCTGACGATGCTTTGGTCTTCAGAAATCTGTCTTATCAGTCCAAGAACGTTACACAGTTTGAACATGAAAATCTCTTTAGTTGCCCAATCTTATCTCACTTTACATTGTTTGACCGGCTGCACTCAACATTTTAGACTAGGGGTCTACTACAACATGTTTACTTGGACTAATGTAAAATAATACTATCAAACTGGACATTACATTTAGTTTCAGCTCCTATGTTCTTAAGCCTGATTAAAGGACACTGATCAGTCAAAAAAATAGCACCAGAGGTGGGTAGAGCAGCCAAAAATTATACTCAAGTAAAAGTACTGTTACTTCAGAATAATATGACTCAAGTAAAAGTAAAAAATATTCGTCCAAATAATTACTTGAGTAAGAGTAAAAAAGTGCTTGGTGAAAAAACTACTCAAGTACTGAGTAACTGTTGAGTAACGTCTGATTTATTTGTTAACACAAGCATTCAATCAGACAGACAAACATACTAAATAATCATCTTTAGGCAAATTAGAGTTCATCCAGTTGATAAAATAAATTAAAATGAATTAATTAATTACAAAATAGCTTAAATTAAAATAATCCAGGTTAATTCAAGAACTTCAATAAAAAATAAAAGAGACTTAGGAAATGTTTAAAACATATGTAACCCATATGTAACCTAAAAAACAAACATTCACCTATCCATGGGGGAAAAAACGAGTTTAGGAAACTTACCGCTACATGTTTCCTCAAGTTAGATGTTGAGTTTCTGCTGAAATGTGCGTTTGTTTTGGTTGACACAGAAGACACATAATGTAGCTGCTGTTTCTCACTCTTTGTAAGGTAAACATGCTTTCAGTATGAGGCCTCGTCTGCGTCTTCATTTCCCACCGTTGATTCTGACATTTTTCATCTATTTCTTTGTTTGTTTGCTACGACTGCTAATGCTAAAGCTAACCCGTCCCACCGCTGAGATTGAGTATGGTCACGTGACCAGACTGCATGGCTGCGTCTGATTGGTGGAACACAGTCAGGTGGTAGAGCCTTTGGCGGAAGTCTCTCTCTGTCAGAATAAAACATGGGCTGTGTTCGAAACCGCCTACTACATACTACATACTACATACTCATCGATCAGACAGTATGCAGACCATTTACCCACAATGCATTTCGCTCCTGCCCGAGCCGAAATCAGCCGGCCTGAAGCTGATTTCCTTTAAGCTCTAAACTCTGTAAACTTTAGCAACATTTGAAACATTTTCAGGCGAGAAAGTAGTCGTTTAGATCCCCAACGTGTTGAAAACCTGACAAAATACCGGCTGTTTACAATTTTGTTCCCACGAATTCGGCGCTACTAAAGCTAGCCGCGGTGAGCAATGCACTTCCTGTTATTTTCACAAAATAAAATACCCGTTGCCTTTTATCATAGGGAAAGCCATTACCATACAATTGGTGCTTTTGTTTTGAAAACAGGAAGTGAACCTACCCTCGTTGTAGCTAGCTTGAAACTGCCGTTTTGACAGGAAATGACGATCGGCGACGTCACGTTACGTTGCATCTTGGGTAGTTTGAGTATGAGTAGTAACCTCATGATGCATACCCAACATTTCGGAGAATCTAGTATGCATCCGGGAACTTAAAAAAAGTTAAAGTTAGTAGGAGTAGTGGGAGAAGTATGCGGTTTCGAACACAGCCATTAAAATGAGGCGTACGCGGGGGGATAAAAATAATGAGGCGTAGAATACCAAAGAGGTAAGAAGAAAAGTAACCAGCTCATTGTAGCCTAATGTAGCGGAGTAAGAGGACAGCTTCTGCTGCACACATCTACTCAAGTAAAAGTAAAAAGTATAGAGATTTAAAACTACTCCTAGAAGTATAATTTTTTCAAAAACATACTCGAGTAAATGTAACTGGTTACTACCCACCTCTGAATAGCATATACCAAATAGCAGTACCAAGCATGCGTTCGGCTTCATGTGGCGCTTTGTAGCACTGCCTTGATTTGATTTATGATGGACTTGCAGAAATACACGATTAGAAATCTTGTCTGACTTGCATTGTTGGAGGAGAACAACACCTTGTCGCATGACATTAAAACTTTGCAGGAGCGAGGCAGCTGCAGTCAGGTCGGGTCTTGCACTGCAGTCCCTGTATGGGATGACACATCTGTGACCTGATTGGCAGAAGGCTTAACTGATGCATGTTTGGTTTACATCTTCACATCTGTTATTTGTTATTTCCCTGAAAGGTGATGCAATGGTAGTTCATTTTCTCTACAAATAGACACTAATCACCATAGTTATTTCCAGCAGAAAACCTGTGAGGCCAGTTTAGTTCAACAGTTCCTGTCCTCTTTCTGGAAAAGATGTTGTGTCTTTGACGTTCTTTTTTTTCTATCCCTTGGATTGACTTCCATTTTACCCATCTGGCAATGGGATATGATGGTAAAGAAATTCCTGCCACTCTTTTGAGCTCACCCAAGTGTGGCTGACTTGCAGTCTTTTTACACTCCACCTCTTGCAGTTGTCATCACCCATAATGTCAGCCACAGGCTCACTCGAGTGCACCAATCAGCTCATTCTTTGCTTGAGGTGTGCCAAACTAGCCGCCAGGCAGGCATTGTGGAAATGTGTGTTATGGTGATGTGGTTTGGTAAACAAGGAAAAGCCTGGACCGAGAGTCGCTTCAGGCATTTCAGATCAGTGACTTCAGTGGGAGAGAATCGCTCCCTTTGGAGTTACATGTGCAAAAAAAAAAAAACAATATAACACAGTGTAGTGACTATTTGTCTATGAAAATAAAAAGAAATAAAAAAAACTTTTGACTTAAAGGTTACCAAACTAAAATTAAACATAACTCAAATAGTCACTTGACGCACTGTGGGTTTCTGGTTTACGCAGTAAAAAGGTCCAAAAATGTAGTTCATGGTGGGTTTATTCCGAGTTTGCAGGCAAAACAGAACATGACTAGCTTTACAGGATCCCTTCCTGCTCTGATTCCCGTACCTGCTTCTGCTTGCCTCACCTGTTCACCCACTGATCTACGAACTGAGAACTGCTAACTGGTGCAAAGAAAAAACATGTGACCACCCAAGTGCGCCCAGAGCTCCCTAAAACCCAAGTATTTATGTGTGAAACGCCCATTTCCCAAACAAAAAATTAATTAAATTAATTACAAACCAATTTATCCTAAACAACTCAAATTAAACAAAAATAATAATTATCAACCAAAAACTAAGCAAATAATATAAAATAAATCTAAATTCTAAGACTTAAAGGTAGGGTAGGAGATCCTGGATTTTGAGTCCAGCGAAGCTGCATTTTGAAAATACACAGGTAAAAAGTCCCAACCCTTTTCTTCACTTTCCCCCCGAAGCCACGCCTCTAGAGTACATGAACGCGCACTGCTTGTTCACGAGCACGAAGGTGCACGAGCGCTGTTCTGACAGCAAGCATCGGTCGTTGCCGTATTTAGTATTTAGTATATGCTAACTATATATTTAATAATGCTAGGTGCTAGCCAAGCTGGCTCTAGTTTAGCTTCCTGCCAAGCTTCTGGACACGTAATTCGTTCACGGAGCAGGGTACGTGCACATGGGGAAGGAGAGGGAGGGAGGAGCAGATTGCAGTTTGATAGACGCATCAGAATCCAATCATCGTTAACGGTCCGTTCAGTATGATTGGATAGTGTTTAGGCCACTAAAACTTTTCATTTTTGTGTCAAAACTTTTAATTAATTGGTTGCAATGGGGGTGTGAAGAGTATTTCAAGCAATATGTAAAAAAATGCTCCAGAAAAAGAACCCCTACCCCACCTTTAACTAGAAATAGAGAAATGGCTCCTACACACAGTAAAAAAAATAGTTTCAGCACTTTGAATCCCACTGTTTCTAATTCATTGTGTCCACTGTGTTGATATACAACCACAAAACAATGAAAAAAAATGATAAATGTAGCAATAAATCACATCTGAAAAAGCTGCAATATTAGGGAGAAAGACAGAAATAAACTCACTGGGAACTCTGTTGATGGCTCGCAGTGGGCGGAGAACCCGAACAGTCCGGATCGCTGATAGGCTGACGTTGTGTCCGTCCAGCGAGTACTCCAGCATTCTGCAGCAAAGGGAAGCCACCGACATGTTTCTGACATCCTGATCGCTCTGACCTTGGCCATCTCTCTGTGCGTCTACAGGGAACACTTTCTCTGGGACACACAGTCTTTTAACTAACAATTGCTGAGGTCTGTGTCTCTCAGGACCGAGCGATACGATTGTCATTCTATGAAGCTATCTCACACACACGTGCGCATGCGCACACACACACACTGTACAACTCAGCCCGCGCGCACACACGCTTGACATTTATCTGGCATTAAACAAGCGTCTAAGCTTTACACAAAAACACACACGTACACACTTTTGGCTCATATTTAATGTCAGATGAGTGTGCGTATGTTGGTGTGTGTCTGCACGGCACTCACCCCACAATAACGATGAAGAAGTCCAATCTGTTCCATGTGTCGCCTAGGTAACCTTTCTGACCTATGACCCCAAGAGCCACCATCTTCACTAGCATTTCCCCAGCAAAAAACACAAAGATCCCATCATCCAGAGCCTACACACACACACCCAAACAGAGGATTAGTGTGTGCTGATCTGAAGGAATAAAACTTTTCAATGACTTTAACCCTATTTTTGCCGAATGTTTTTAGATAATAATTTTGTATTATGAATCTTAATGAATTGTAAATGTCCTAATGTTATTAATTCTAATAAAAACATTTTAATTATTTTTGGAATATTAAAATTAAAATTTTTATATCTATGGTAATTTAAAATGTTAAACCAAATTGTTAGAATTTTTAATTATTCTATTTATAATTAGATTAATAGAATTAACAATTATTAAATTTTAAATTAAATTGTTCAATTTAAAATTTGTTAAAAAAAATGTTTTTATTTTTATTTTAACTTTAATTAGCAAAGAAAACAGAGTAGGGAGAGTAAAAGTGAAAGATGAGGTTATCCCAGATAAATATTAGTATGTCATTATGTTAACAGATGTTTATATGCGTTTACATTTTATGGAAGTGTGGAAAGGTATCCCATTTGTAAGAGCTAATTTCCAAAAAGCTGTGATGCTGAAAAAAGAAATTGTTGATAAAAAAAAAGAATAGCATGATTGGAAAATGTTATATTTGACTAGACATGGTCCAAAAACAGCATATCAGTTTTTTAAATTGAAAGCATTTTGTTATATTTGCTCATTTTGAATCTGATGTCAGTAAAAAAGAATGGGACAAGAGCAATAGTAAACAGGAAAAGTTGAGTTATACTTTTCTAAACACCTGTTAAAATGTTGGAGATTTAAGTAAGTTAGGTGGCAACTGATCAGCATGATTGGATATATATAAAAAAGTATCCCTGAGAGGCAGAGTCTCCAGGATGTTAAAGGAGAACTCCGGGGCATTTAAAGCGCATTTCCATTGCTAGAGGTTGTCAAATACTGACAGTAGGACACAGACCAGTGCAAATCGGCGCTCCCTGTGCGGAGATCGCGCTGTTTGCGCAGCCTGTCATGCGAGGCTAATACGTGGTGGCTAAGGGGCAAGAGCTAAACCTTCCACGTAAAACAACAACTTGCACACTGCAGAAACGTCACACCACTTTATAAACCATCCGACAATAAAGTCACAAGCCTTACCATCAAAACCATATGCATGGTTCTCACATTACTGGCATGGGGACGTTACAAAACAACTTTATAAACAGCATGTCACTCACCGGCTGGTTGTAGGCTCGCGCATGTGAAAGCCCAAAAGAGTCGATGGAGAATAATCCCATATACAAAACAATTATATTCTCTAGAAAAACTGCGTTCAAGTATTTAAAACATTACAACAATATTACTGGGCATGTATTGTTGTAATGTTTTAAATACTTGAACGCAGTTTTTCTAGAGAAGATTAATTGTTTTGTATATGGGATTATCGTCCATTGACTCTTTTGGGCTTTCACATGCGCGAGCCTACAACCACCCGGTGAGTTACATGCTGTTTATAAAGTTGTTTTGTAACGTCCCCATGCCAGTAATGTGAGAACCATGCATATGGTTTTGATGGTAAGGCTTGAGACTTTATTGTCGGATGGTTTATAAAGTGGTGTGACGTTTCTGCAGTGTGCAAGTTGTTGTTTTACGTGGAAGGGTTAGCTCTTGCCCCTTAGCCACCACGTATTAGCCTCGCATGACAGGCTGAGCGAACAGCGCGATCTCCACACAGGGAGCGCAGATTTGCACCTCTCTGTGTCCTACTATCAGTATTTGACAACCTCTAGCAATGGAAATGCGCTTCAAATGCCCCGGAGTTCCCCTTTAATATAGAAAATTGATAACATTTTGAAAGACTGTGTGATGTAGAAGAAATGATTAGATAATAAGAGAGTGTGTACTCAATAACACTCTGAAGTAAGTTACTCAACTTGTTGGCATTATAAAATAAAGCACCGCATTTACAAAAAAAAAAAAAAAACACAGAGCAGATTAGGGTCAAATGGTTAGGGTTAGGATTAAGGCACCTGGGCTGGGGTTATTATAAATTAGAGTTAGATTAACTTTTCAAAAGTTTTCAGAGCCTTGATAAGCACAGCTTAACATAATTCGTTTGTAATGTCAGATAATGTGTGTGAGTGTGTTGGTGTGCATTACCTGCAGCAGGGAAGACGTGTGGCCACACGGCTGGAACATTCCCAAAGTCACACAGTTCAGCAGGATGGCCAAAATGCTGACACGCTCAAACCATGTGACACAGCGTTAAGAGTCAACAACAAGGCAGAGTCTGAGCACTGATCACAACAACAAAACATCAGCATTCCCACGTTTCACTGCGTTTCCTGAACCTTTAGCTTCATGTACAGTGTGACGGACAGCAGCCAATCACAATGAGCGAAGTAAACATGGAGATTAGCCAAACTTAACCAGTAAAGACTTTAGGTACCATCGACATGTGTGCGAGTACATTTAAGTGCTGCATAAGGACTTAACGAGCCAACTTCTAAGTCTTCTTTTATGTTTTTCAAACATTCACCGAGATGGTTGTTAGGAGAGAATTGAAATCCAAGCTTTGAACAAATAATTAAATAAAACTTAAGATTTTATGTTAATGCAGTTGTTCGAGCATGAAAACGTAATGAATTGCCTCCATAATTTGCTGGGAGTTCACAAGGTACCAGAGCAGTTTCAGTGCAACTCAATTTAAGTGATAACACTGATTGAAAAATGACTTATTTGCTCATTTGATTCCGATGTTATATAACATACGTGTCCAAAGTCTCCCCTTAGGATCATTAAGATTTCAACACAGAGAAATGTGCACACTTTTAAAGCATTTTTTTTTAATTAATAATGTAGTGTGTGAGTGGCAAATTGGACATAATACACACAAAAAAATAATTAAATAAAAAGCCACAATCATAGGAATACATTCAAACAGTTTTGTCTTGCATTTGTGGCATGAGGGCGGGGCAAATGACAAAGGGAAATGGGTTTTCTTTAAGCTCCAATTGTACCATTAAAGACTGTCCATCAATGCCACCTGGAGGTTGGGTTTCCACCCATAGATGTAATTACAGTGCAAAGTCTTTATTTACATAAAATCTTTCATTTTTACTGTTCTTTAAAAGAAGTGGTAGTTCACTTTAATAAAACCTCCACCGACCCCAGCTAAAGGAACATATGGTCAGATGCTGACGATTGGGTTAAAGAAATTAAACATGCAAAATATTCTCAGAATGAAATTAAACAAATAAACCCAAATACAACTGAACACCAATTCAGGACTTCAGTACCAAGCAATCCAAGCAAAGCTCCTCAAATCCCGTCCTTAGCATATGGTTAGGTGTTGGACACGAAACCCACATTTCAAGGCTGCAGGACAGCACCTACAGATGCAGTGCGGGTGGTGACCTGCAGCAGTTACAGGTGGAGACACTCCAGAAACAAGAGGGAAAGATGTGCAGAGACAAGACAACAGCAGCTGGGACTGCCAGCTCCACAGCTCGCCTGAAAGCCGAGGCACAGCTTCCCAGAGATGGGGACTCGAGTCTCTGTGACTTGGACTCGAGTTGCTGTTTTGATGACTTGTGACTTGACTTGACAAAAAATAAAAGACTCGAGACTCGACTCGGACTTGGAAGTTAAAGACTCGGCACTGGACTTGACTTGAGACGCGATGACTTGAATGACTTGAGTGTTATTCAGTTCATGTTTTCAGTTTGAATATAAAATTAATAAATTAATGAAAAAAATATCATTGATTATTATTGTAAGTCGCTTTGGTTAAAAGCGTCTGCAAAATGACCGTAATATAATGTAATGTACCCGGTAGGAGCGCAGGCTGAGAATAGCGTCATGATTGGATCCCTACCCTGTCAGTCAGTCATGCCCTCTCTACATACCTTACGTGTTTATTGGAGAGAATAAACTCACATCAGATATGCATCAACATGTCAGCGGGACCGAGAGTCTTCGGCTTTCGTAATTACCTTTTTGACGGCAAAAGACGAACAGCTCAGTGCAAGACATGCGGCATCAACATCTCAGACAGCCAGACGACAACTTCCAACTTTGTTCGTCATTTGAAGATCCATTCTGACCAGCTTGTCAAATTAGCTAATATTATCCTGTTAGCCTAGCCGGTAGTTAGCTAACGTTAGCTTGATATGATACGGGGTGGACAGGTTGGACACATTGGCCAATGATGTTTACTGACAGTTCCTCATATCTTTGTGTTTTCACTTTATTAAGATCAGATTCTGCAGGTAAAATTACAATAATAAGGGGACTTGACTTGCCCAAGAAAAAATTACTTGAGACTTACTTGGGACTTGAAAGCTAAGACTTGAGAGTTACTTGAGACTTGCACATGTGTGACTGGGTCCCATCTCTACAGCTTCCCCACACAGGGGAGGAAGGTGAAGCAGCGAGCCACGTCCCTACCACTCAGAAGGTGAAGCAGCACAGAAACACTCCAGCCCAAATGCCAGAGTCCAGACAACCTGGGTTTCAATTAGAAAGAGGAGTCAACACAAGGCATGCAAGAGCCACGCTGCTGCAGCCCACCTCACCAGCACCTGGAGATCAGGCTCTAGCCAGGCACAATGACACACTCAGTGGGGTCACATGGCACTGAAAGGATCGGATTATTGGCTAAATTACAATAAGACTGAGTTATTACGTGCATTATTAAGTAGACACCTTAATCTGACAAGAAATTGGATCGAATCGAGTTACTCGCGATCGGATTAAATAACTCGGTTGAAAGTCAAAATAAACTTTGCGTTCTGCGAATGCTCGAGATTTTTTCCCGGAAGTCAAAGGAGACGATATTCCTGTTGTTGTCGCCGTCAGAAAGAAACAAACAACGCGATGGAGAATGCTCCGTTGGGCATCGAGTTTGTGCAACAAGCAGCTCATCACAGACCAAATGTAGAGGGACGTAGCTTCATCTTGCTCTGCGTTCTCCATCTTTCTCCAATGCCTGAGGCTGTGTTCCAAACCGCATACTGCATACTGATCGATCAGACAGTATGCAGAGCGTTTACCCACAATGCATTTCGCTCCTGCCCGAGCCGAAATCAGCCGGCCTGAAGCTGATTTCCCTTAAGCTCTAAACTCTGTAAACTTTAGCAACATTTGAAACATTTTCAGGCGAGAAAGTAGTCGTTTAGATCCCCAACGTGTTGAAAACCTGACAAAATACCGTCTGTTTACAATTTTGTTCCCACGAATTCGGCGCTACTAAAGCTAGCCGCAGTGAGCAACGCACTTCCGGTTATTTTCACAAAATAAAATTCCCGTTGCCTTTTATCATAGGGAAAGCCATTACGATACAATTGGTGCTTTTGTTCTGAAAACAGGAAGTGAACCTACCCTCGTTGTAGCTAGCTTCAAACTGCCGTTTTGACAGGAAATGACGATCGGCGACGTCAAGTTACGTTGCATCTTGGGTAGTTTGAGTATGAGTAGTAACCTCATGATGCATACCCAACATTTCGGAGAATCTAGTATGCATCCGGGAACTTCTCGCGCTTACTCAAACTCGCATACTAACTCAAAAAGTTAGTATGAGTAGTGGGAGTAGTATGCGGTGGTGAAAAGGTCAACAGGAAGTGGCTCTATTAGCAACAGTTGGAATGGGTACAGCGCCACCTATCATACCGGGGTATTACACGCTTTGTGCCTCTGATCCCATTCATTCACCGCCATATATCCAAGGAGAATTACCCTCGCTCAGCTCATTCTGATTGTAATTTAGCCAATAATCTGATCCTTTCAGAGCCATGTAACCCCACACCTGCTCATGCATGTGCAGGGCCACACCCTACAATCAGAGCTACACCTGGTGGTGTTTATCAAGGAGGAGGAGATTCCGTCCTGCCACACCTTACTTTTAATTTTCAGGTCACCATATCACGATAGCCTTGGTCTAAAAATTAAAGCAAACTTGTGCAATGATAGTCTGAATGTGAGATATGTTCTTTCTCACCACAAATAAAACACACATGGATTTTCTGAATGCACGCTGCTCGCACATCAGGCCCCAAGAGACTGCCATAGCGTATAATTCACCTAATTTTCACACTCATCAATCCATAACCAGTGACCCTTCCTGTCTTTTGTGGAATCATCTGCATTCCTAATTTTTGATACTTTTTCTACTCTGTCTGCCACAGTTCAGGAATTTGGCCGACGGTAATGTCTGCAGCAGCCCCGGGGAAAACGTGTCGTTGAAGTTAAAGGTCTGCCTTGCAGTGTGTAAAACACTTGTCTGCGGATAACATTCACATTGTGCCTGTTGAAGCCAAAATTTAAATTTACAAGGACAGAACTGACAACACAAAAAAACTAACAAAAAAAAAGCTTTTATAAAGGGTACAATCTTTCAACTTTAAACTTAGATGTGTCAAACTTCTGACAGCACATTTTCAAATGTTCAATACTCAGACAGCTACAATGAAACAGACAGAAGACTTCTGGAGTCAGTTTAAGTGTAACCTTTAGTGCGGCTTGTTAGCTGTCAAACTGAAGGACGGAGCCTGAATCAGAAGAAAAAAGCGGCATACTTTAAAAAGGAGGAACGGTCTGAAGTAGAAAGTTAAATGAAAACATTGTGTTGAATTTGTGCAAACATGGACCTGAACAAGACACACACACACATCCAAGTGCCAACCGAATGGATGACAGGAATGTATTCAAGAAGCAAGGACGCATACATAACAAAGCCTGGAGCGTGCACACGCACGTGCACGCGCACACAGAGACACACATGCAGTCCCCTTTCGGACACTTTGCTCTCGAGAGGGCGTAAAAATTAATGAGAGTACAATTCTTTATCACCCTTGAGACAGGGGAGGGAGTGAGAGAGAATCAAGGGAAGGAGCGAGGGTAATCCAGTGTCCTCCCTTTGCTACGGTTGCCATGGGAACCCCCCATCTCACCGTGGGAACTGACTTCTGCGTTTCACAATCCGCTCGCATCCTGTCTGGGCTGGAACACAACAACACAATTAATGTACGCAACAAACTAAACCCGCCGACGGTGACAGTCAGTGAAAAGCCTCGTCCTCCTCCTGGAGGAGAAGCCTCGTTTATTTCCTCACTGCTGAGTCGTTTCCGTCCTGTTCCACCTGCGTAAGTTACAGCAGCTTCAATAATCCCGTACATCAGTGAAGCACACACTCCTGCACATGCACAACGCACACGCGCATAGTTAAAGGAGGGCTGGGTCAGGGTCACGGCGTTAGTGATGGATGAAACGGGAGTATTTCTACAGTTGGCACATCATTCAATATCAGCAATGAAACACAAAGAGAGTGTTCTTTCCTTCTGTTTCCTCTCTCCATTGCTTTTCCTTTATCTCCTTTCACATTCAACCTTTCCCTCCATCATCTCTCATTTTCCTCTCTTTGGCCCAATTATTTTTTCTCTTTGCTTCGCTCCTCCTGCTCTCTGTCTCTCCCTCTTCTTTTATAGCGTGGCATAATTTCCCATCTTCATTCCGTATGAGTTCTTGCATATCTCTTTTGCCTCTCCCATCGACTCTCGTGCACACAGGCTATCTCGTTTTCTTACTGGAACGCCTTTGCTCATCTGTTTCTACCATCTCCGCATAAGATCGCCCTCGGGTAGGGTTGTAGCCTCGGTCAGAAACCTGACTCTCAGCCAACAGATACAACAGGAACACAACTACACTCCATAATTAACAACATCAGAGAGAATGAAGAAGCAGAGAGAGTGATACAGGTGGAGTAAGTCAAGAAAGAGGAGTCAAGAAAGAGGTACAATCAAATACAAGTAGAAGAAAAATTAGGGCTGGGCAATAATTCGTTATGATCGCGTTAACGCATTGATTATTTAACGCCGATAAATATTTTATTGCGCATTAACGCATGTTTTTTGAATTTTTAAAAAAACAATTAAACATCTTGGGGGGCTTTTGTTCCTAATGGATAGGAAAGTTCGGAGAGACAGGAAGCAGGAGGCAGAGAGAGGGGGAACGACAAGCAGCACACTCCTGTTTTATTATTTATTTTATTATTGTAAAAGTCTGCTGCTCACAGGCTTTTATTTTGTAAAAGTCTGTTGCTCACAGGCTTTTATTTTGTAAAAGTCTGCTGCTGTCTGCTGTGGAACAGGAAAAGAAAGTAATCGGCGGATCCACCAAACATGGAGATGGGTACGGAACTTTTACTCGGCCATTTTCATGTTAAAGTTCTTCCAGACGGCGGAGTCGACAGAACCAAAGTCATCTGTAAACACTGCCAAGTTGAATATCAGTCTAATTCATCTTTTTTTTTATCCTCGTTTTTCAGTTCGGACGACACGGAAAACACAATATTATCAGATGTGAATCTTAATCCAGATAATTCAGTGTCCAACAAGTGCACATCTGCTGTGCAGATGGTGTGAGGCTCGATTTAACTGCAAAAATGATCCAGGAAAAGTTACTCTTCCAGCAAATGGCAACAACTGCCTCTATTACAAAGCAACACACAAAAAAGGTGAGTTTTGTTTAGGGCTGGGCGAGTTAACTCGTTAATTATCGCATTAACTCGTTAATTATTTAAAGGTAGGGTAGGAGATCCTGGATTTTGAGTCCAGCGAAGCTGCATTTTGAAAATACACAGGTCAAAAGTCCCAACCCTTTTCTTCATTTTCCCCCCGAAGGCACGCCTCTAGAGTACATGAACGCGCACGAGCACGAAGGTGCACGAGCGCTGTTCTGACAGCAAGCATCGATCGTTGCCATATTTAGTATTTAGTATTTAGTTTATGCTAACTATACGTTTAATAATGCTAGGTGCTAGCCAAGCTGGCTCTAGTTTAGCTTCCTGCCAAGCTTCTGGACGCGTAATTCGTTCACGGAGCAGGGTACGTGCACAGGGGGAAGGAGGGGGAGGGAGGGAGGGAGGAGCAGATTGCAGTTTGATAGACGGCATCAGTATCCAATCATTGTGAACGGTCCATTCACAATGATTGGATACTGTTTTTCCTAGATTGTACGTTCTAGAGGCCACTAAAACTTTTCATATTTGTGTCAAAACTTTTAATTAATTGGTTGCAATGGGGGTGTGAAGAGTATTTCAAGCAATATGTAAAAAAATGTTCCAGAAAAAGAGGGTACGGAACTTTTACTCGGCCATTTTCATTTTAAAGTTCTTCCAGACGGCGGAGTCCACAGAACCAAAGTCATCTGTAAACACTGCCAAGTTGAATTGTCTTCTCAGCGTAGTAGTTCCAGTCTAAAATATCACTTAAAGGCAAAACACACAACTGATAGCAGCAAGTCATTCAAGGAAACAGACAGTGGAGCGAGGCTTCTACATAAAAACTACAGAAAGATGCTGATGTTAAAAGTGTGTTTGCACAACAAATGTTATGGCACTTTCATTCATATGGCAGCACATTTAAAATAAAACTAAATGCTAAAAGCTATACGCTACTTTTGGATTCATTTTTGGATTCTGCGTACAAATGCGATTAATCGTGATTAATCAGGGAAATCATGTGATTAATTAGATTAAACATTTTAATCGTTGCCCAGCCCTAATAAAAATGCTTTAAAGTTGAAGGTAAAAAAAACAAAGCTGAAATGAAGAATCAGAGGGGCTTTCAATATAAGTTTTTAAGTGTGAACAACTTCCAATGCTGCGTGGACTCCAAGCTTTGTCTTCCCTCCTAATTGCATCATCCTCTCATCCCTCCCTCCTGGCTCTTCTCTCTCATACTGTTGAACTTTCTCTCCTCGAGTGCCAACGCAGGTGATAAAGGTCAGGCAGACATTATAAATCAAATCAGATCACATCACCCTGATCTTTTTGGCATCGTGCTCCACTCTTGGCTGGGACACACATGCTAAGGCCAGCATGTGGGAACATTTTCATGTGGAACCTTCATTAACTTAAAAGGATCATCCACAGGGACGGAAAAGCTGTCAGAATGCAGAGAAGGTCGGAGAATTTCTCATGAAGCACACTTTAGAAAAGATTAACAAAAAGCTTTATGTCACAGTTTTAAACCACTGAAAAAATAACATATTTTGCTTGTTTTTCATTTATATTTTGGGACTCGGATTCCTCTGATTGTGACCCTTTATGTTCTTCAGTTCTAAATTAGAAACTCTGATACTCCCAGCCATCTAGTCTAACCAAGAAGCCTTTCAGGTGAGAGGTTAGACGTCTTCAAGATCCAAAAAGAAGTCCAGCTGCCCTTATTCGAAGTTATTATGATTACCACGACCTGGATGACTGAGAATCTTCATCAACTTTCATGTCAGCCTTTAGTTTGCCTTCAGTCTTTTTGGCTTATATCTTATTAAGGACCCCTCCCTAAAATATCATATTGTCCTAATGGCCCAGTCTCACAGAAAAAGCAGCTCGGCAGCTAATAATCCCAGGAAAATAACATTTTTCATTCCATTATTAAAAGGTCAGTTTTAATGGAAACCATGATGTTTTCCCAATATTAAGCATCCCGTTTTCAATACCTGAACGTCTAAAAAAGCTACAAAACAGTGAGTAAAAGCTCAAGGAAACAGGGACTGTTTAAAGAATAAACGACATTTCAAGGTAAAGTTACTCGAATGCACCGATGATCAAGGCTTGATATTTACTCTCCCACTTGGCAGCCAGGTGTGCAGCACGATCCACGCCCCAAACTTCAGAAGCTGGACTGTTTTGCCAACTAAATATGATGCAGCATCAACATACGACTATTCAACAAATTGCTTTGATGCTGTGTTACTCTAAGGAGTTTTTTTTTTTTATCAGCAGCACGAAAATACAGCGAAAAATGTATCTGCTGACACAAATTGACTGAATTCATGTGACTATAACCCGTCTCGCCATGTTCCATCAGGCTGGGTTTGAGGGTGATATCATGATGTTGCTGGTGTGGAACCAAAGTGTAAACCTATTGAACAATACTTCATTTTTATTAGTAAATGGCAACTTACAATATCCATGTGTATGCATCTGGAATATGAGAGTGGACAGCAGAAACATCCGCAGCTACACAGATTACATCAGGACGTCTCTGTTCATTACGCGTTTACTGTGTGACCTGAGGGAAATCATCTCAAGGTATATGAAAAGATTTTTCTAAATGCCTCTTGTAATATCAGCTCATGTGGGAAATACAGCAAAACACACGCTAGAGCTGAAAATGCATCCTGTCGTGAACCAACAAAGCTAATTTAGCTAGTTAGCTATTTTTGTTGTAAATGACCTTTCGCGTCTCCAAGCACCTCAGCTATATGTGTGCCGGAGAACATTCAATTACACTCAAGCAAATTATTTAGAACAGATCTTTAACTGCAGATGGTTCACAGGGCTTACGGTACCAAATGATTTGAAAACTTGGCCATGTTTGATATGAAGACCTAATTGTACGAATATAAATGGCAGCAAACAAGGAAAAGTAAGCCAAGCCCTCTTTAAGAAGATACCCCCTCAGGGGCTTCCTGGCTACATTTGGCTGCTGAACATGAACCACTGCACATCCAGCTTTGTCTTTGTACCTAACTCTTCTGCTGTGGACTATTTAAATTCAAAAAATGCTCTCAGAATACATTTTCATTTTCAGCTTAACAACACACATAATGGATTATTGGAAAATCTCTTAATTAAAAAAGAAACACTGGCTAATTACAAAAGAGGAATCTTGCATGCGCTTATTGATTTATGATTTATAAAGCATTTCTATATTTTTAATAGCCTCGCTCTATTGACGGCAATTCCTGTATGAGGATGGATTCACCACTCTCAATCAGACAGAAATATCAGCAGCCATTGGTGCAGATATTCACCTACGTTCTCCTATCGTCACTCTCTAAGCTTGTTTCTTTAGTTTGTTGCAAAATGTTGTGAGCTGAAGGAAAGATGGTGGCAGAAATTCTGAAAGACTTGAGGGAAAGTGTGTTTTCTCATGTTTCTATGCATGAAATCTGCATGATATCTTTTAATTTATCTGGACTGTTGCTTGTTTTTAAATTAATTTAAATTATTTTGATTTGTTTCTCTTTATATTATTTTATGTATTTTTAATGCTTCTTCCACTCCCTGCTGCAATGCTTTTATTTTATGTGAAGCACTTTGAACTGTTTTGTACATGAAATGTGCTACAAATCAATTTGATTTGATTTGATTTGATTTGAAAGACAGCCATGCTGCAATGGGAACTCATTCAAGCCGTAACCACGATGTGCGTCTGTAGCACTGATGCTAAAGCTGTCCAACAAATATTCTAATGTAATTCAATTCAATTCAGTTTATTTATATATAGCGCCAAATCACAACAAATGTCATCTCAAGGCACTTCAACGATACAAACCAATTCAAGCCAATTAGAATAAAATCCAATTATGTAGATGCAACATCGATTGCAATCTTCTCTCATTGTTGCATGAAGGCTATATAATATTAGTATAATAAGATATAAAAATGTAACTGTTTTTTTCAAGGTCCATCATTAAAAAAATAAAAAAATAAAAAATCAATGAGTCACAAAAATCACATAAGTGAGACACATAAGTGAGGCTGTTCACACTTCCTCTTCTGTCCTCAGATTTTTCCACAAAAATCACAGTTTGTAGGGCTGAATGAAAATAATCAAGCTTTGAAAGTCGTGGCCAGTTTTTCCTACTCTATAGGAGACAATAAAAGGAGCGTTGAAGCTCTTTTCCTTGGAACTTAAAGAACTTGAACAGCTCGCATCAATCACTGCTGCTTCGATACTTCTGGGTCATTTCACTCAGTTTTAAACCTTCCCAGCTATAAAGACATTTCGACCGCTTCCCACCTTGCTTGTCATGGCCCTGGCTTGTCACAGCAGACAGTTAAAGACATTATTTTGGCTTTAAGGTTAAGGTTCTTTACGGCAAATGTGCCGCCGTTTATGTGAGGTGAAGCAAAAAAACAACAACTGAGAAAAAAAGTGAAAAACAAAGAAAGAAATTTCTTCTCCTGCTGCTTTTTTCCATCCATCCATCCATTGTTTTTCTAATGATATTTCTTTTATATCTGAAAGCATCTTACTCTTTGTGTTCTGTAAGTTTGGCCTAGAGCAAAAATCTAAATAACTATATTAGATTAAAAATAGGGCTGGGCAACGATTCAAATGTTTACTCTAATTAATCACATGATTTCCCTGATTAATCACGATTAATCGCATTTGTACGCAAAATCCAAAAATGAATCCAAAAGTAGTGTATAGCTTTTAGCATTTAGTTTTATTTTAAATGTGCTGCCATATGAATGAAAGTGCCATAACATTTGTTGTGCAAACACACTTTTAACATCAGCATCTTTCTGTAGTTTTTATGTAGAAGCCTCGCTCCACTGTCTGTTTCCTTGAATGACTTGCTGCTATCAGTTGTGTGTTTTGCCTTTAAGTGATATTTTAGACTGGAACTACTACGCTGAGAAGACAATTCAACTTGGCAGTGTTTACAGATGACTTTGGTTCTGTCGACTCCGCCGTCTGGAAGAACTTTAAAATGAAAATGGCCGAGTAAAAGTTCCGTACCCTTCTCCATGTTTGGTGGATCCGCCGATTACTTTCTTTTCCGGTTCCACAGCAGACAGCAGCAGACTTTTACAAAATAAAAGCCTGTGAGTAGCAGACTTTTACAAAATAAAATAAATAATAAAACCTGCGTTACTGCGCGATAAAATATTTATCGGCGTTAAATAATTAACAAGTTAACGCGACAATAACGAGTTAACTCGCCCAGCCCTAATTAAAAGATATTACTGGTATTCAAATAAATAATGGGGCCTGACTATATGTACAGACAGCTCTTTGACAATAGTCGTATACCTCTATGACTTTAGACTGAAATTGTGGAATTGTGTGGAAATGGTCCAAAGGAAGCCATTCCTGCACAGCAAGACGATGTAAAGCAACAAAATGGATTTCATCATTAATAAATGCAATGATAATGATAATACTACTAATACTTCTATAATAACTATACTATATATTATACATAGTATAGTTTATATATATGTTATACTCTGCATTATATATATTATAACTACTACTAGTATAATAATAATAATAACGATGATGATGATGATAGGTCAAACAATCGTTTCATTACTTGAGAACACCAGTTTTTTTGTTTTTTGTTGTTTTTGAGAAATAATTAAAGAAATAAAATATCAAAGATATCTACTGTGAACACACTAAAATGTGAATATAATACAGTCTAATACAGTCTTTTTTCCTATGACACATAGATCTCTGCGAGCTTTCAAATTGTTTGGAAATTGTGGATTTGAAGATAAATTATCAACCTTTATTAATCTGCGAGCCGAATACATGAGATTAGTAAAACTTTACTGGGGCACATGTCCTTGTAAAACAAGCGTAAGAATGCAGATGATAATGCATGTGGGATGATGAGGGTTATCCATCCATGCAAAGGGAATCTATTGAATAAATAGAAAACAGTACTACTTTATCAACTGGAATTCTAATATTTCCAAAAACTAGTTAGTCATACATAAGCCTAAACTTTAACATTTATTCATATGTCTGTCTGACTGTGTGGAAGCATTCAACCTGTCAGTCTTGCTTATGTGAACATACTTGTGCACCCATTAACCCATTAACCCCCGGCTAATCCCAAATTACCGTTTATAAAAATCCGTAATGAAATACCGAATGATTCATGAACCGTCAATAAAGCCGCTTGATTCAATTTATAATCCTATAAAGGGTACCTCACAAGAAAGTGGTACTGATGTGGCGCTGGAAGGAGTTGTGGCTTTAATGGGAGTCCTGAAATATGAACTACCACTCACTGGTTTGATGCTCTTTGCTGCTTGGCCCCATATTCTCAGTTTGGCATCCGCACACGCAGACTTGATTAAGCATAACCTATTTAAACTCAGAGTCTTACATGTGCACGTGTGTGCACGTGTGTTTCTGAGTTTCTGACAAGAAGGTGGGTCAAGTCAAGTTGTCAAGTCCACTGGCTCCACCCATTAAGAGTGTGACAGCTGGTAACTATGGAAACACATGCTCGAATCATGTTAATTGGCAGAAATGATCCTGACAGCTCCCCCTACTTTGAGTAAGATGTCTTCACACACACACACACACACACACACACACACACACACACACACAGCTAAACCCAATTAAGAAACTGTTTAGAAAAGAAAGAGGAAAAAGGAAACATGGGTTTGTCTGATCTGAAGGAGAGAGAGATGAAGAAAGAGAAGGAAAACGAGGAGAAAGGTACTCATAAAGGAGTGACAGAATCCGCTTTTCCCGTCTTTAAACAAAAGGAATGCTCTGAATCTTTCATGCACTGCTGAATAAGTCATGCCCCGTGTGTGCGCGCTCACCCCCAAACCTCCACGCACGAGTCGCGTGCACATTTATGCGTGTGTCATACATTACATTAAAGGAACCTTGCTCCACACTCCCAGTGTATGGCCAACATCTGGCTCCCAAAAGAACAGAGGAAATGGCAGGAATCACTGTAGCTGAGATGGGGTACAAGGAGATGTTACGCAATGGCAGAGGGTGGTGTTGCTCTGGTTCCAGATGACTTGGTTGGATGTAAGTGGGAATGAACATGATGTTGTAAACAAGGCACAAACGAACATGGCTGTTTGTTTGTTTTTTTGCAGAGGGGGCGAAATGAGGTGAGGAGAAGGGTAATTAATTTGTAATACAGTGGGAAAAAAAAGAAAAGCAGAACAGAAGGAGGGGTTACCACAGGAAAAACGGGACCTTCAGCTCTGCCCACACCCCCAGCGTGATCACATTAAACTCCCCGTCCGAGCGACGTCCGGCCGCATCACTTCTCCTGCAGATAACTCAGCAACGCAACACAAAAGCACTCAGAGAGCTGCGCAGTGTGCACCAACATTAAAAAAAAAATGGGGAAATTTTACCAGGAACTGTTGTGTTTGGACACGGCAACGAACAGAAACACAGACGAGCGAAGTCACGGGAAAATAGGACGGCGAGCGGAAGTAACCAGGTCGTCGGGGCAGTGCTACGCTGTTGCCAAGCAACCAGGTGATTCCTCTAAAGAGCCTCTCCAGGGGAGATTCCCCTGTTTGTATGAGGGCATTTACTCACTTGTGAGTCCGCATGCTGGCTTGCATGTGTGAGTGTGCATGTGTGAGCGTGCACGTGTGAGCGTGCACGTGTGAGTTAGTGCTGACACAATGATCTGGGATGTGAGCGTGGCAACAACCCAGCAGCCCGCAAAGGAGATAAGTTCAGAGTATTGTTTTCTTATTTTTCCTCTTGGTGTACACTTTATTTATTCAGCAATTATGAATTCATATTTTATAGAGTACACACAGAGTGCTGACTGTGGCAAATACCTACAGACGCGCAACGACAAGCACCCTAACAACACAAGCTCCGGTGGAGTCACAAGCTGTGGAAAATATTCAATTTGGAGAGCATCAACAAATCCCCGAGGTGTTGCTGACGTTTATGCACGCTTCAGAGTATTCATAGCCGCTCACACCAACTACAGCGCTGATAACTGCACCGCCTCACACTCACACCTTCTCATCCACAGCAGAACCTGATGGAGGCGCAGAGTGAGAGACGGTGAGCAGAGCGGTGGATGAGGCCATGAAGACAGAAGCAGAGCCGGCTTTAGGAGCCTCCACCATTAAAGGCGAGTAACAATGCAACTGACAGGCAGCTGTAACCCTGGAGATTCATTAGGGCCTGTCACTATGGAAACCTCCAATCAGAAAAAAAATGTTCCCCATCTTTTCCTATAGCTAATGGGTCCAAGGAAATACCTGAGCTCCTCCGAACACAACATGTGTCCCCGCTGCTCAGACAGGAAGATGCACAGAGCTGACCTGCAGCCCACCTTTCTCCTGTTTAAAGAAAGACGCAAACATGCAGGCGCACGTTGCCTCGGACGTGCAACACCTTTGAGAAAGTGCAGAATCTCTCACATTCTAAACAGAGTTGAACTTGAGCACAGTCGCACACATGTCCGCAGTGCTTCAGGCGCACCAGCGGTGAAGGATATGGATGGCAAACAGCTCGGAGGCACCAGGAGCGGGGAGGGCTGGTTTGGGTCAGAGCCAAAAGAACCACCGGCGCAAGGGAGGGATATGGCAGCTCCTCCTGTCCCTCCTCCTCCCCTTCCTCCTCTTCCTCCCCTTTGTGCTCCCACTCCTCTCTCTCAACTGATACATGCACCTTCTCCCCCTCCTCCTCCTCATCCTCGCCCTCCTGCGTCGGTCCTCCGTGCTGCTCATGCAGGTCTGGCTCCTGGATGCCCGTCATGGCCGTGCTGTGAGCAGCCGGAACCTAAGAGAGGGCGCAGGGGCACCGGCAGACCGTTCAGCACACAGCAGCATATGCATGGATGTCTGTGTTTGTGCGTCTGAGTGTGTGTGATTGTGAAGCTTGTCCACGGGCGAGGAAGCGCAGGAACAAACCTATCTCTGTTTTTTTTTCTTTCGCAGCCATCCAGGAAATATAACTCTTCATAAATCTACACAGAGTGAACTAACAGCTATCAGCAGAGGCGCAAACAGGGCGACAGGAAGCATTTAAAACTCCTCATAATAATCCTGCAGCCCTGCAAGTCTGTGATGACATTACTGCTGATGCCTTTAATCCAGACGAGGTTTATACAATCTGGACATACATAAGAGATAAAGTGGCTTATTTGGCTGCTTCTTGAGGGGATAAATAGAGCAAAAGTCTAGTGTTACATAATGACATTTTTCAATTTACAATAAATTCCCCTTATAATTACGGGAGTTAAGCAATGCAATGAGTTATCATTTTTTCCCTGACAGAAGAAAACATACTGGCAGCAGGGACGCCAGTATTTTTAACAGTATATTACTGTTTTTTGGATTACAGTATATGGCCGTAGAATAATGGTAGGTGTTGTAGTTATTTTACAGTGCAACTACTGTTATTTATCAAACAGTATAATACTGTTTTTTGGATTACAGTACATGACTGTACGATAACTGTGTTTTAGTCATTTTACAGCACATCTACCGTAATTCATTTAACAGTATAATAACGTATTTTGGATTTGGACATCAATTCGTTACAAATACTGTTTTATGCTGTTAAATTACAGTTATCTACTGGTATTGTTAAATGACTGATTTAACTGTTAATTTACATGTGAGGGATGAATATTCAACAGTATTTTACAATTATTGTCAAATACAGTCGGATACTGTTGTAAATCCACCGTAAATATACAGCAATTCGTTACAGTTAAGATAAAATCTGTGAAAGTGCAGAGACACCGACAGACTACAGGAGCCTGTGGCTCATTCCTTTATCATATGTCAAATTGAATAAGCTAATTCTGAATTAAACATGTGATTTCCTTTTTTTTTTTTGTATCTATGCTCTGGATTTTTTTGAAAGAAAAGATGGGAGGAGAAGCATCAAAATGCCCACAGACGGAAAACGCTGCCCACTGGTCCATCGTGTCCTTATGGATCCCCGGAGAGGCTTTACTCCAAAGCTACCAGTTTCCTTGGAAGTCGGGGCACAAACTGAATTATTTGGCCAAAATGAAGGCACACACACACACAGTGTACTCTGGTGTCTGTGTGGAAGTACGACAGCAAAGCTGCAAGTTCACAGCTCAAAGAGGAGTGTATGTGCGTTTGGGTGTGTGTGTGTGTATGTGTTTGATGAAAATAATGAGATTGTATCTGCCACCATCCCTCTCTTTTTTTCTGAATTCATTATGGGCACCTGGCCTAGACATTTAAAGCAGACCAGGGCTGCACAGTTTCAGGCTTTTTGTTGAGATTCAATAGTTGCTATTGGTTAGACATCAATTTACCATGAAAAAAGAAAAAAAGCTATTCTTCTCCACAGCTGAAAATTAGTCCTTTCAAAATATTTTGAAAACTCATTTACTGGCCTGCCTTTCTAATACTCAGGCTATGACGGAAATTAAATCATCCCTGCGAATCTCAACCAGTGACCAGAGCAGGATACTGGGAATCCATGCCTCTAAAAGACCTTGGAGACTCATTTACAGCTTTCTATGGACACTGGAATCACTACAAGCATCATTCACTGCCTTAAATCTTAAGACAACAATGTCTCATACCAAATAAAACTGCAAATCTCCATAAAACATGTAAAACATAACAAGTGTCTTTCCAAATATAGTGATCTACACCTTCCTGAAGGCAAATCAGATGCATATACAAACATGTATGATTTGCAATCCCCCAACATTACTCTGAGTCGTAGGAGTTAAACAAAAACAACTGAATAATAATCAACTGCATGATTCAATAAAAGCTAAAAAGTCTCAACATTCTGTTGTGATATTCCATTAAAAATTGGCAAAGGTCCATAATCTACTACCTTAGAAGATATTAGAACTAAGGGGGGGTTGTAGCTGCGCAATTGGGAACAATAATTTCTTTTTACCTTTTTGTGGAAGACGCACCGCCATTGACAAAGAGCGACATCATGATCTGGACATTTTTCTATTGTGCCGCGGGCTTTCTCTCAGCCCAGAGCACGGGACCAGACAGCAATAAAAGTGCACAATAGCATAAAAAAGCAAAAAACTTTGCTTGACGTTCTTACCGGGAAGCAGCGTCCATCCAACAGCCTCACTCACTCCAGGTTCGCCGTGCGCCCTGAGCTCCCGGAGCCCTGGTGCTCCATCTGAGAGCCGCTCGCTGGTCCTCTTCCTCCTCCTCTCCCCCCCTGCCGATATCCAAACTCAGTCCCTCAGCCAGGAGGATGGGAAAGATTAAAAAATGATCAGGGGAATGACACGCGCAAGTTTAGACAATCGGGAAAAGTTAAGTTAAAAAGGGGCAAGCTGTCCCCGGTGCGTCTGCGTCCCTTCAGCCGCTGGACGCGCTGCGCGGTCTCAGGTACCGGAGTTCAGGCGCACCGGGGAGGAGAGCTGCGTCAAGCCAGCCAGACAGAGGAGGACCAGAAACACGCGCAATTTACCTTCAAAATAAGACAAACCGAGCCAGGAAGTTGTGCATGAGACTGCGTTTTGGTTTTCACAGTCTGTGAAAAATACTTTATTCATCCCCCAATGGGGGGAATTCAAATTATTCAAGCAGCTCAAAAAAATTATTAATATTTACAATGATTGTGTATTAACAACAACAATAATAATACAATAATAAACCATTCTAATAAAAATACTACTACTAACTAATAATAATAATAATAATAATAATAATAATAATAATAATAATAATAATAATAGTAATAATAAATGGCTAAATAAATAAACAAAATAGAGATAATTATAATAAAAATAATTTTATTAAGCAATAAAAATAGACAGATTGCTTTTGTCCAGGTCACAAACCCTCATAGTTTTAAATCAAATCAAATCAAACTTTATTTATATAGCACCTTTCATACTAAAAAGCAGCACAAAGTGCTTTACATAATAAAATCAATAATCGAATCAATTCATGCATAAACTCACACACAACATCACACCGACAACGACACTGAACCTTCAGTTATCAGGCCCCTCTCTGTGGAACCAGCTGCCAGTTTGGGAGGCAGAGCCTTCAGTTATCAGGCTCCTCTCTGTGGAACCAGCTGCCAGTTTGGGAGGCAGAGCCTTCAGTTATCAGGCCCCTCTCTGTGGAACAGC
Source organism: Odontesthes bonariensis (assembly GCF_027942865.1). NCBI lineage: Eukaryota > Metazoa > Chordata > Actinopteri > Atheriniformes > Atherinopsidae > Odontesthes > Odontesthes bonariensis. Next base: position 3,391,244 of record NC_134509.1, on the reverse strand, counting down.
TGCCAGTTTGGGAGGCAGAGCCTTCAGTTATCAGGCCCCTCTCTGTGGAACCAGCTGCCAGTTTGGGAAGCAGAGCCTTCAGTTATCAGGCCCCTCTCTGTGGAACCAGCTGCCAGTTTGGGAGGCAGAGCCTTCAGTTATCAGGCCCCTCTCTGAGGAACCAGCTGCCAGTTTGGGAGGCAGAGCCTTCAGTTATCAGGCCCCTTTCTGTGGAACCAGCTGCCAGTTTGGGAGGCAGAGCCTTCAGTCATCAGGCCCCTCTCTGTGGAACCAGCTGCCAGTTTGGGAGGCAGAGCCTTCAGTCATCAGGCCCCTCTCTGTGGAACCAGCTGCCAGTGTGGGAGGCAGAGCCTTCAGTGATCAGGCCCCTCTCTGTGGAACCAGCTGCCAGTTTGGGAGGCAGAGCCTTCAGTTATCAGGCTCCTCTCTGTGGAACCAGCTGCCAGTTTGGGAGGCAGAGCCTTCAGTTATCAGGCCCCTCTCTGTGGAACCAGCTGCCAGTTTGGGAGGCAGAGCCTTCAGTTATCAGGCCCCTCTCTGTGGAACCAGCTGCCAGTTTGGGAGGCAGAGCCTTCAGTTATCAGGTCCCTCTCTGTGGAACCAGCTGCCAGTTTGGGAGGCAGAGCCTTCAGTTATCAGGCCCCTCTCTGTGGAACCAGCTGCCAGTTTGGGAGGCAGAGCCTTCAGTTATCAGGCCCCTCTCTGTGGAACCAGCTGCCAGTTTGGGAGGCAGAGCCTTCAGTTATCAGGCCCCTCTCTGTGGAACCAGCTGCCAGTTTGGGAGGCAGAGCCTTCAGTTATCAGGCCCCTCTCTGAGGAACCAGCTGCCAGTTTGGGAGGCAGAGCCTTCAGTTATCAGGCCCCTCTCTGTGGAACCAGCTGCCAGTTTGGGAGGCAGAGCCTTCAGTCATCAGGCCCCTCTCTGTGGAACCAGCTGCCAGTTTGGGAGGCAGAGCCTTCAGTTATCAGGCCCCTCTCTGTGGAACCAGCTGCCAGTTTGGGAGGCAGAGCCTTCAGTTATCAGGCCCCTCTCTGTGGAACCAGCTGCCAGTTTGGGAGGCAGAGCCTTCAGTTATCAGGCCCCTCTCTGTGGAACCAGCTGCCAGTTTGGGAGGCAGAGCCTTCAGTTATCAGGCCCCTTTCTGTGGAACCAGCTGCCAGTTTGGGAGGCAGAGCCTTCAGTTATCAGGTCCCTCTCTGTGGAACCAGCTGCCAGTTTGGGAGGCAGAGCCTTCAGTTATCAGGCCCCTCTCTGTGGAACCAGCTGCCAGTTTGGGAGGCAGAGCCTTCAGTTATCAGGCCCCTCTCTGTGGAACCAGCTGCCAGTTTGGGAGGCAGAGCCTTCAGTTATCAGGCCCCTCTCTGTGGAACCAGCTGCCAGTTTGGGAAGCAGAGCCTTCAGTTATCAGGCCCCTCTCTGAGGAACCAGCTGCCAGTTTGGGAGGCAGAGCCTTCAGTTATCAGGCCCCTCTCTGTGGGACCAGCTGCCAGTTTGGGAGGCAGAGCCTTCAGTTATCAGGCCCCTCTCTGTGGAACCAGCTGCCAGTTTGGGAGGCAGAGCCTTCAGTGATCAGGCCCCTCTCTGTGGAACCAGCTGCCAGTTTGGGAGGCAGAGCCTTCAGTTATCAGGCCCCTCTCTCTGGAACCAACTGCCAGTTTGGGAGGCAGAGCCTTCAGTTATCAGACCCCTCTCTGTGGAACCAGCTGCCAGTTTGGGAGGCAGAGCCTTCAGTTATCAGGCCCATCTCTGTGGAACGAGCTGCCAGTTTGGGAGGCAGAGCCTTCAGTTATCAGGCCCCTCTCTGTGGAACCAGCTGCCAGTTTGGGAGGCAGAGCCTTCGGTTATCAGGCCCCTCTCTGTGGAACCAGCTGCCAGTGTGGGAGGCAGAGCCTTCGGTTATCAGGCCCCTCTCTGTGGAACCAGCTGCCAGTTTGGGAGGCAGAGCCTTCAGTTATCAGGCCCCTCTCTGTGGAACCAGCTGCCAGTTTGGGAGGCAGAGCCTTCAGTTATCAGGCCCCTCTCTGTGGAACCAGCTGCCAGTTTGGGAGGCAGAGCCTTCAGTTATCAGGCCCCTGTCTGTGGAACCAGCTGCCAGTTTGGGAGGCAGAGCCTTCAGTTATCAGGCCCCTCTCTGAGGAACCAGCTGCCAGTTTGGGAGGCAGAGCCTTCAGTTATCAGGCCCCTCTCTGTGGAACCAGCTGCCAGTTTGAAATCAGGATGCAGACACCCTACCTTTAAGAAATGGCTTAAAACTTTCTTTTTTGACAAAGCTTACCGTTACGGGTGGCTCAGATGAAACATCCCATAGTTATACTGCTGTAGGTCTAGACTGCTGGCGAGCTCCCATGATGCACCTCTCCTCACTCGGCCCTCTTTACTCTCCATGTACATATGACATTATTGTTGTCATTTCTCTTTGTCAGCAGGTATCCCTGGCTCCGGTGTTCCGGTGTTCCGGTGTTTGTTGTCCCCTCCATCCTTTTGATCCCCAGCTGGTTCACCTTTCTGAGTCTGGTTCTGCCAGAGGTTTCTTCTTGTTAAAAGGAGTCTTTTTCTCCCCACCATCGCCTCGTGCACGCTCCTCAGGACGGGGGCCTGGAAGTAGGAGAAGTTTTGGTGCAATCTGTTGGTTTCCTTAGCTGGGCAATTTTTTACTTTTTTTGATTGGCTTTGTATGAATTGAACTTATTTGGAATTTAATTAATTGGGATTGATTTGTTTATGATTGCATTACAACAAATTGGATTGTAAATGGATGAATTAGACTGTATCTTTGAAGAGCCTTGAGGTGACATTTGTTGTGATTTGGCTCTATATGAATTAAACTGAGCTGAATTGAATTGATTTAAAAGCCTGTTGAGATTTTGAGTATGTTTTCCTGAATTGAAATAAATGTCAAACTATTTGACAAAAGCAGCAATCAGTTTTTTTCTTTCTAAACACATTTTGGAAACCTCTAAAGCTTAGAAGAAGAAAAAAGCTGCCACTTTCAACCAGATTGCTTGCAAAGCTAAAGTGAAGTGGTTAAAAGATAAATGCACTAATACATTCTTACCTGTGATAACTATTTGTGTGTTAGTTTATTACAGGCATTGCCCTCAAACACTGTGAAATGAATTTGGGATCAAAATGTATTTCTAAATAAATCTGATTGAAAAGTTTGTTGAGAAATCTTTAAAAATCTCATTAAATGTCTCAATAGAATATAAAACCTTTAAGACACTTTTGTTGACCAATCAAAAGGTTTTATTGGCTGTAGAGCTGAGTCTTTTGGGCACAACTAACACTTTTTGGCTCATACACCAAAGGCAAATTAATTAAAAACCGTGATCAGCCAACTTTTTACTGGCCACGAAATTGCATCATGTATTTTTTGACAATTGTCATTATTGCAGACAATTCTGAGCTAATTCAGTAAAGAAAAAAAAACTTGAGTGAAATATTGATGATGTGCTCAGATTTCATGCACTGATTTCGAAGTATGGTGGAAAGTGAAGGTCACACAATTCTCATCGGGCGGACATAAAAAAAAACATCTGCCAAAGCCGACATTTACCTGCATTTGGCTGGGTGTTAAAGTTTGTGCACTCTTGCACGTCTCTATTGTCCAATTTAAGTCATTCAACTATGAGGAAAGGAGGTGACGAAAATGAACAAAATGTGGGAGTTTATGTAAAAAATAAAAAATGTGAGATGAAACATGGAATGACAGATTATCAAGTGATTTGTGTAAATCAAATCAAATCAAATTTATTTGTACATCGCAAAACAAATTAGAAATGTTCAAATGGCTCATCTTCCTTATATAAATCAGCTTTTTCAAATCAAATCAAATCAAATTTATTTGTATAGCACATATTTTGTCCAAAACAATTCCAAGTGCTTCACATAAAATAAAAGCATTAAAAATACATAAAAGACTATAAAGATAAACCAATAAAATCATTTAAATGAATTTTTAAAAAAGCAACAGTCCAGATAAGTTCAAAGATAGCGTGCAGATTTCATGCAGAGACACATGAGAACAGAAATGTTTTTAACCTGGATTTAAAAATGTCTCCATTTAGTGAAAGTTTAATCTCCACTGGCAGTTTGTTCCACTTGTTTGCAGCATAACAGCTAAATGCTGCTTCTCCATGTTTAGTCTGGACTCTGGACTGGACCAGCTGACCTGAGTCCTTGGATCTAAGAGCTCTGCTGGCTTTATATTCTCTGAACATGTAAATCAAATATGAATCAAATCAGTCAGGATATGTCTGATATGTTAAATCATTTTCCGCGTTTAACCCTTCACAGAGTTGTGATTTATCTTTTGAGGAAACAAATCTCAAGGTGGAAATGAAAGAATACCTGAAAAAAATGTGAGGATGTAAATGGTTACAAATTAATTACAGAGGTTATCAGATTAATTTAACTGAAAAATAGCCCACCGTTACTTAATTATCATTCCGATTGACACTGGTCCTCGTACATCTTTAGTGTTAGTCGCTGCCAAAGGATTCCCCTTAACAACAAGCAAGACTTCTTAAAAAAGTGTTTTTTTTTCATTATTTGAAAAAAATAATGCTTCTTTTTATTGGACACCTTCTCATTTTGATAGCATAATACAGACACCAGAATATGAGAATATGAGAGAGCGCCCTTTCCAATAAGTGTTTTATTTTGAAAGTTCTGAACCTAGAAGCTTATTTCTAATATTGCATAACTTGACTCTGACAGAGTGAGTCAGAGCATGTGACTTGTTCTCTACTCCCCCTTATGGTACACCCCTTCCCAGTATCCCTCATGCAGGCTCTGCCAGGCAGTTATCTCAGCAGCCACCGTCCCCGGATGGTGTGAGTGAGTGTGTGGGCAGAGCGGGCTGTCATATGTGAGGCGAAGCTCCACGGCCACACTCAGCAGGGGTGTCGACTCACCAGACCCAGAAACTTTCAAATCTGCTCATACGCTATGTCAGCTTTCAGAGGACGAGGGGTTACTAATGAACAATACTACCAACAACTGTGCAAGATTTCCATGATAGTGGTGAGGGAAGTAGAAGTTTAAATCAATTGTAAGTCCTAAGTCCTGCTGATTCTGAAGAATAATCTTTATCGATTTTTAAAAACGTACCGTTGTTTTATCATCTTTAGCACTTTCAGATGTTCTCAATGTTTTAATATTCATGGTTAAAGTGCTTTCATAATTTACATAGCATACTGTGATAAATTGATCACGTGTTTTGTATCAAATAGTCAACTTAAAAGTAGCAACTGTGGGTTTCAAATACGCGGAATAATTAGGAACATTTCTCTCTGAGAGGCACTGTGTTGTAAAGGCGTTATCCCAGCCGTCATTGGGCGAGAGGCGGGGTGCGCCTTGGACAGGACGCCAGTCCATCACAGGGCCACACGGAGACAAACGAGACAAACAACCATCCACGTTCACACTCAGTGGGGTCACATGGTGCTGAAAGGATCGGATTATTGGCTAAATTACAATAAGAACTAGAAAGCTGCAAGCAGCTGTATGCGGGACCGAGATGTGCGCACGTTGGATGTGCGCACGTTGGGCATGCGCTGGACGTCGTAGTCGTGCAGCTCTGCCCACACGCACGATACCCTCTGCGTACGTACGAGCACATAATAACCCCAATGCGGAGGGGTTTTTGAACATTTCTAGGGGGCGCCACTGAGCCATGTGGCTCCGCCCACACACGATACCCTTTAAATACGTACGAGGTCGTCAGGGTGGACGTGTGTGCCAAGTTTAATGACTTTGCGATGATGATAAGGCTATATAATCACCAACGCCATCACATGATTTTCACCGCCTGGCCACGCCCACACCGTTCAGAGTTTGGGAAGATTTTTCCATGATTTTTCCCCCCCCATGTCTTAAGAGTAACCTGACCAAGTTTGAAGTCTGTAGCATTAAATCTGTAGGACGAGTTCGATCATATGCAAGGCATGGAATCGGTCAAAAATGGCACGAAAACTCACTTTCCATCCAAAATGGCCGCCTTCCTGTGGACGTGGGACCATGGCGGCAAGACACTTTTTTGTGCGTCTGGGCATGATGAATAAGAGTACCGAATTTTGTCGTCCCACGCGAAACTAACCCTAATTCAGGGACAATTTTTAAGCATTATAGGGGGCGCTACAGAGTCAATGAACGACTCCTAAAAATATAAAGTTTAGATTCTTTCATGTCGTCGACTGGCAGGTGGCGCTCGCAAAATTTCAAGAGTTTTCGAGCACCTTTTGCAAAGAATAAGACAAACGGCGGAATAATAATAAACCATCCATCCATCCATCCATCCATTATCTTCCGCTGGTCCGGGGATCGGGTCGCGGGGGCAGCAGCTTGAGCAAAGAGACCCAGACGTCCCTGTCCCCGGCCACTTCCTCCAGCTCTTCTGGGGGGACCCCGAGGCGTTCCCAGGCCAGCCGAGAGACATAGTCTCTCCAACGTGTCCTGGGTCTTCCCCGGGGTCTCCTCCCAGTGGGACGGGCCCGGAACACCTCACCGGGGAGGCGTCCAGGAGGCATTCTCACCAGATGCCCGAGCCACCTCATCTGACTCCTCTCGATGCGGAGGAGCAGCGGTTCTACTCCGAGCCCCTCCCGGATGACCGAGCTTCTCACCCTATCTCTAAGGGAGAGCCCAGACACCCTGCGGAGGAAACTCATTTCGGCCGCTTGTATTCGCGATCTCGTTCTTTCGGTCACTACCCACAGCTCGTGACCATAGGTGAGGGTAGGAACATAGATTGACCGGTAAATCGAGAGCTTGGCCTTCTGGCTCAGCTCCTCCTTCACCACGACGGGCCGGTGCAGAGCCCGCATCACTGCAGACGCCGCACCAATCCGTCTGTCAATCTCCTGCTCCATTCGTCCCTCACTCGTGAACAAGACCCCGAGATACTTGAACTCCTCCACTTGGGGAAGGATCTCATTCCCGACCCGGAGAGAGCATTCCACCCTTTTCCGGCCGAAGACCATGGTCTCAGATTTGGAGGTGCTGATGGTCATCCCAGCCGCTTCACACTCGGCTGCGAACCGCTCCAGTGAGAGCTGAAGGTCACGGCCTGACGACGCCAACAGAACCAAATCGTCCGCAAAAAGCAGAGACCCGATTCTGAGGTCGCCAAACCGGACCCCCTCGACGCCCTGGCTGCGCCTAGAAATTCTGTCCATAAAAATTATGAACGAATTACGGTCACGACCCCGGGAAAACATCTGGAGCATGCGCAGAACGCAAAGTCTGATTCACCACGTGCTTCAGCGTCTACAAGCAGGTTTAGAGTGACTTTCAACCCAGTTATCTCGGGGTCTGAATCCGATCCGATCCAGTTCTTAGTCAGATTAAGGTGTCTACATGCACTTAATAACTCAGTCTGATTGTAATTTAGCCAATAATCCGATCCTTTCAGTGCCATGTGACCCCACTGAGTGCTGAAGCTGACATGCATGTTTCTGGGTGGTTTGAGGAAGCCGGAGAGAACCCACGCGTACACGGGGAGAATATGCAAACTCCACACAGAAAGGCTGAAACTAAACGCAGCTTATTTTTTTTGTTACTTAATTTTTTGGTCTGTAAACATCTTACAGAGAGCACTAATTTTAAACACTCTTTGGATGATTTTCAGCATCCGCATATTGCCTCTAATGCCCTTTAATGTTCACACTCAAATAAACATTCAACAAAATCAGCAAATTGAAGTTGGCTGTGCCGGAAGGGAAGCCTTGCTTTTTTTTTTCTCCACTTTTTCAAGCTTTAAGGGCTTGGTATGCTTCTCCGTCGCTATCCGAAAATCCGTCTCCGTAGTCCGTCCTTTCGAAGTTCTCCGTCGGGATGGCAGTTCACCTCCCGATCAGTAGGCGGCGCTATGTTAGACGACCCAATCTGGCGACGTCTATGGTGAAAGTGGTTGACTGATTGTTCACCTTCCGGCTCCGTTCCACTCCTCACAGTGAACGATGGCGACCGAGAGAGAAAGACTGTTGTTGGAGTCGGAGCTCGTTGATGTTGAAATGCAAATAATTTTGACCAAATGTTGACCGGCACACAGTAAACTCTTTCAGAAATGGCGGTGTTGTTGTTCTGAGAGGAAGGAGCTAAACCGGGAAAGTGATTCAGGAAATTATGCTGTTAGCCGACCAATCACAACCCTTGCGGTCTCCGTCTCCTCGGTCTCCGGCTGTGTTCGAAACCGCATACTTCTCCCACTACTCCCACTACTCATACTAACATTTTGAGTTAGTAAGCGAGTTTGAGTAAGCGAGAAGTTCCCGGATGCATACTAGATTCTCCGAAATGTTGGGTATGCATCATGAGGTTACTACTCATACTCAAACTACCCAAGATGCAACGTAACGTGACGTCGCCGATCGTCATTTCCTGTCAAAACGGCAATTTCAAGCTAGCTACAACGAGGGTAGGTTCACTTCCTGTTTTCAAAACAAAAGCACCACTTGTATGGTAATGGCTTTCCCTATGATAAAAGGCAACGGGTATTTCATTTTGTGAAAATAACGTTGCTCACTGCGGCTAGCTTTAGTAGCGCCGAATTCGTGGGAACAAAATTGTAAATAGCCGGTATTTTGTCAGGTTTTCAACACGTTGGGGATCTAAACGACTACTTTCTCACCTGAAAATGTTTCAAATGTTGCTAAAGTTTACAGAGTTTAGAGCTTAAGAGAAATCGGCTTCAGGCCGGCTGATTTCGGCTCGGGCAGGAGCGAAATGCATTGTGGGTAAACGATCTGCATACTGTCTGATCGATGAGTATGCAGTATGGAAGTATCTAGTAGGCGGTTTGGAACACAGCCTCCATCTCCTCGACTGATAGATAGGAACGTTGGCCGACGCACGCAAGCGACGGAAAGCGTCTCCGGGAGGCTCTCCGTTGACGGAGAGGGCTCCGCGTAGGCGACCATAAATCAGCCTTTAACCTCTGAATAGTGGCCATTTTAAGACCGCCCAAGCTCTGGAGAGTTCACGCTGAAGCAAAACTAAGGCTTGGGTCAGAAAATCCCACCTATCAGTCAGCTGTGTTCGGGGTTGTTGGTAAATATAGTGATATGAAGTAACAAAAAAGACTCAAAAAGTACCACGAATATATACGTATAAATAAAGAAGACTTGAGTTTGTTGAGCTTTGTCGTTCTTGTTTTGATGTAATTATACTCTCATAGTGGGAATGACAGAGACAAAAGCTCCTTGTATGAGCTGAGTTTGGAAAAGCAGTTTGTGGTAGAACATGAAGGTCAATGGGGTTGTTCCTATTATAAAATTAGCCGTCGACTTATTGAAATACATATAAGTGAGATTGATGATCCTAATTGTCTCTGTTAATTTTCGGACCCTCTTACAGCACGACATTGAAAATTTAATTTCCCATTTACGCATGGTGAAAAATAACAGCCATTAACTGGCAATTAATACACAAACAATGATTCTTTTAAAGATATGTCTTGTTGCCTTTCAGGCTTTGTAAACAAAAATCCTCTACGGCCTTCGTGCTACGTCTACATCAGACGCCGGGAGCTTAACGCAATGTCATGTGAGTCAAGTCGATTATAAGGATGATACAAAATGACCACAATAGTCTCAAATAGATGCAATAAGATATGATTGAAACAATTGTGACAGGCCTAAGAGTCGGTATTTCAAATGGTATCTCAATCTGCGAGATCACCACAGAGAGCTGTTTTTGTTCAACATTATGGGGAAACAGTGAATCTCACCATCTTATCACCCAGTAAGACATTTGTGTGAATGTTTGTTCACACGGTGCCTGCATTTTTGGATTGTGACCAAAAACTGTACAACTAAAAGAAATGTTTTGTGACAGTGATCGTGACCTTTGACCACCGCAGTCTAATCGATTTATCTAAATGAATATTTGTGAGAAATCTGGTTAAATCCCCTGGAGATGGAGGTACTTTAAGGAGGTATACTTCTAGTTCAGTGGGTTTACTTCTACATTTTATGTCAGACTCTCTTTTTGATAAATAAATAAAAAAATTAAAAAATTAGGGCTGGGCAACGATTAAATTTTTTTTAATCTAATTAATCACATGATTTCCCTGATTAATCACATTTGTACACAAAATCCCAAAATGAATTCAAAAGTAGCGTATAGCCTTTAGCATTTAGCTTTATTATAAATGTGCTGCCATATGAATGAAAGTGCCATAACATTTGTTGTGCAAACACACTTTTAACATCAGCATCTTTCTGTAGTTTTTATGTAGAAGCCTCGCTCCACTGTCTGTTTCCTTGAATGACTTGCTGCTATCAGTTGTGTGTTTTGCCTTTAAGTGATATTTTAGACTGGAACTACTACGCTGAGAAGACAATTCAACTTGGCAGTGTTTACAGATGACTTTGGTTCTGTCGACTCCGCCGTCTGGAAGAACTTTAAAATGAAAATGGCCGAGTAAAAGTTCCGTACCCTTCTCCATGTTTGGTGGATCTGCCGATTACTTTCTTTTCCTGTTCCACAGCAGACAGCAGCAGACTTTTACAAAATAAAAGCCTGTGAGCAACAGACTTGTACAAAATAAAAGCCTGTGAGCAACAGACTTTTACAAAATAAAAGCCTGTGAGCAACAGACTTTTACAAAATAAAAGCCTGTGAGCAGCAGACTTTTACAATAATAAAACCTGCGTTAATGCGCGATAAAATATTTATCGGATAATAACGAGTTAACTCGCCCAGCCCTAAACAAAACTAACCTTTTTTGTGTGTTGCTTTGTAATAGAGGCAGTTGTTGCCATTTGCTGGAAGAGTAACTTTTCCTGGATCATTTTTGCAGTTAAATCGAGCCTCACACCATCTGCACAGCAGATGTGCACTTGTTGGACACCGAATTATCTGGATTAAGATTCACATCTGATAATATTGTGTTTTCCGTGTCGTCCGAACTGAAAAATGAGGATTAAAAAAAAGATGAATTAGACTGATAGCATTCTGTTGATATCACAATAATATCTCCATCAGTAATGATTTTTGTCCAGCACAATCGCGTAACTTATGTCATTTGTGGTGACAGGCCAGATTGTGAGGAACCCCCCCTTTTGGAGTTTCTCTGGTCAGATCTTTTTTTCCAGCACAGCCAACAGATGCTTGATCAGATTGAGATCCCGGGAGCATACAGCTCATGTCAATGCTTCATTCACTGAAGCCCTTCAAGCCTTCCCTGAGCAGTCTCTGCAGGATGGGGAAGTATAATGGGTCCAAAAGAATGGCAGGTTGTCCAACAGAGACATCACTATCATTCACCTCACCTTTTAGCGCTCTTAATGGTGTCGTCACCTGCAGTTGGAATATTTTTGCTGTGGGCCAAGAGATGGATTTTTTTAGACAAATCTGCAAATTGAGAGTCACTGAAAATCAGCTTTCGCTCTTAGGTTAGGCAATTTTATTTGTAGAGCACAATTCAAAGTGCTTTACAGCTACATATAATCACAAGAAGGCAATAAAATCATTCCAAAAAGACATAAAAAATAATCATTAACTAATTTAAAAGCAAAGAGTGCAGATAAAACACTTTCAGGTGTCATATGCACAGCTAAACAGAACTGTTTTCAGCCTGGATTTAAACATTGTCAGAGTTGAGGCCTGTCTCACATCTTCTGGAAGACTGTTCCAGATGTTAGGAGCATCAAACTGAAACGCAGCCTCAGCTTGTTTAGTCCTGACTCTGGGCCCCAGCAGGAGACCCCTCCCTGAGGTTCTCAGAGCCCGAGTTGGTTCATGTGGCTCTAACATGTCAGAGATGTACTTTGGCGCTTCACCATGAAGAGATTTGGCTGTTTTAAAGTCTATTCTAAACTAAACTTTTAAATGCAGGTTAAAAACATTTCTCTTTCGGTGTGCTTATGGTTGAGTTTATATTTTTCCTTTTTTGATTGCTTTTAACTGTGTTTTTAATTTTTATTCTATTTTTTTTTCTCTTTAAATTGCTTGTTTTTATGCTGCTTTATGCTGTTCTTTTAAATGCCTTGTCTTTATGTAAAGCACATTGAGTTGCCTTTGGTATGAAATGCGCTATATAAATAAAGATGCCTTGCCTTGCCTATTCTCTGAGCGACAGGAAGCCAGTGCAGAGACCTGAGCACTGGACTAATATGGTGGTATTTCCTGGTTCTGGTCAGGACTCGAGCAGCAGCGTTCTGGATGTACTGCAGCTGTCTTACAGCCCGTTTAGAGCCCAGTGAGCAGGCCGTTACAGCAGTCTAACCTGCAGGAGACAAACGCATGGATCACTTGTCACAATGGGTGGGTGGAGGGAGGACACGGATGCGGACTTTTCAAAAAGAAAACTTGATTTATTCACAACAAAAAAAAACAAAGTTCAAACAAAAGGCGCGGCTGAGCCGGATATCAAAAAACTAAACTTAGGAATAAATACTTGACAAGACAAAACAAAACAAAACAAAACAAAACAAAAGACTTAACATGGCATGGATAAATACTTAACTTAATCGTAGCATTGCTGGGCATTGCTGGGCATTGCTGGGCATTTGCTGGGCATTGCTGGGCATTGCTGGGCATTGCTGGGCATTGCTGGGTAACACGAGTAGGAAGGTAAGTATCTGACAAAGAAACAGGGGAACCTGGAAACTAAATAGAGGGCTGGGAGTGATTGGAGACAGGGTGCAGCTGGTGACAACTAACAGGTGACGGGAATGAACTAATGAACTGAGTGAAGGGAAACTAAAACATGGCAAAACTAAAAAACTAAGACATGATTAACAGGTAAAAAATTTAACTAAAAACATGGGCAGAGTCCCGTGGGCGTGACACTAGTCTCTCTAAGTCTGGTTTAGACACTATTCCTTTGATTCTGGCCACGTTTTTTAGATGGTAAAAAGCTGCTGATGTTACTTACTCTTAGTGGGGAAACACCGTGCAATACCCCCGTTAATATCCACAGCAGACAGACTCCTCACTGCTTTTTTAACTCTCACAATTACACTGAACATCAAAGATTTATCACACAGTTTAAAATATCTGGGACAAATTCAAGCACAAAAGACCTCCAGCTGATGTCTTACTCTCCCTGTGGAGGAAACTGGTGAACATTGTTTAAAGCCTGTGTGTGCACGTACGTGTGTGTGTGTGTGTGTGTGTGTGTGTGTGTGTGTGTGCGTGTGTGTGTGTGTGAGACAGAGACAGAGTTGGTTGTCATCAATTGTTATCGGGTCTCTCTGGCTGTATGTTTCCCCCCCTCCTCTCGTTCGTTTTCCTCTCTTTCCAGCTCGCCTCACTCGTCTCACTCTTACTGTCTCGTGTAAGTCATGCAAGACTTTCTGCTCCACGGAATCATTTCATGCATTTTTCACTCCAGCTCCGTCACCGTGGTGTTTGTGACGCTGGTTTACATTAGCACTGAAACGCACAAAAACACGTACAGAAATGCATCTGCTCTGTTATCGGCTGAGGATGGGTATCTAGGCCAAACACTATTATCAGTGTGTGGTAGGCGCCCGATGGGTGTGTTTCCATGGTGACCACCACACAACCTTATATACGGGGAAGTGTTATATCCCATGCCATCGTCTCGACTACGCGCTGTGAGAATTCGATTAGAGATCAATAACCCTGATCAGTCACCGACATTTCCATGACAACCACCTCGGGGGCACATCCCACTTTGCATGCACACATGTGACACTAAGCTGTCGTACTACTTCACTTGACCCAGTTAGTACACAGGAACACACACAGGGATGTTGTATGGTCAGCGGTATCCATGTCAACTTCTTAAAGTTTCAGTTTTCGGAGCTTGGGGACGAACGCCAACAGGAACCAGCAGTAACTGCGGGTCTCTGAAGTAGTTCTTTAGATGACGACCTACAAAGGAAGCGTCGATGAAAGACTCAGCGGAAAAAAGGCTGATAATCTGCACAACAGTATCAAATCAAATCAAATTTATTTGTAGCACATCACTGGATAGGAGTTAAAAAGTCAGCCATCTTCTATTCTTCTGTACTCAATTATGGCAAATTCGAATATTTCATCCTTAAGGACAAACATCGAAAAACATTTATGAGATTGTACATCGCAAAACAAATTAGAAATGTTCAAATAGTTTCATCTTCCTTATATAAATCAGCTTTTTCAAATCAAAATCAAATCAAATTTATTTGTAGCACATTTCATGTCCAAAACAATTTAAAGTGCTTCACATAAAATAAAAGCATTAAAAATACATAACAGACTATAAAGAGAAACAAATAAAATCATTTAAATGGATTTAAAAACAAGCAACAGTCCAGATAAGTTTAAAGATATCGTGCAGATTTCATGCATAGACACATGAGAACAGAAATGTTTTTAACCTGGATTTAAAAATGTCTCCATTTGGTGAAAGTTTAATCTCCACTGGCAGTTTGTTCCACTTGTTTGCAGCATAACAGCTAAATGCTGCTTCTCCATGTTTAGTCTGGACTCTGGACTGGACCAGCTGACCTGAGTCCTTGGATCTAAGAGCTCTGCTGGCTTTATATTCTCTGAACAGATCACAGATTGTAAACCATCAGCAGGCTTTTAAAATCTATTCTGTGACTGACTGGAAGCCAGAGTAAAGATTTTAAAACTGGTGTGATGTGTTCAGATCTCTTAGTCCGGGTTAAAACTCCAGCAGCAGCGTTCTGATGAGCTGCAGATGTTTAATGCTCTTTTTGGGAAGTCCAGTTAAAAGAGCGTTACAGTGATGGAGTCTACTGGAGATGAACGCATGGAGGAGTTTCTCCTGGTCTGTTTGGGAGAGGAAACCTTTAATTCTGCTGATGTTTCTGAGGTGGTAAAAAGCTGCCTTGGTGACAGCTTTGATGTGGCTGCTGAAAGTCACACTGGAAAAAATGCCCCTCCAAAAATAAGTAAGAAAAACAACAAATAAAAGACGTTTTTGCTTGAAATAAGCAAATAAATCAGCCAATGGAACTAGTGAAAATCGGCTAGTCAAGATTTCTTGAAATAAAATGTGATATTTAGGACTTTTGAGATAAAAGTGATCTTGAAATTAGCTTAAAAACCTCTTCAAATGTCAAAAAAAGCTTGTTTTATATGAAATCCGACTCAAAACAATTTGTTTTCAAGACTTTTTCATTCAACAAGATATTCCAGATGTATTGTCTTCAAACAAGTCTACCTTCATCAACACCAAAACGAGGCTGGAACTCTGCTCACAGGACGCAGCAGGGGGTAAGAAGATGTTCATAAATGATGTTGCTGATATGGGATGTTACACAGCTTCATGTCAAAAGAGGCGAACTGTCCCTTTAAGCCAGCCCTGGAGACCGAAACGCACCAGAAATGAGTCTGTGCAAACCGAGCTCTCAATCCGTTTGTAGCGACACCAATTGGCCTGATGCTCCATGCCTCCCACAGAGCATAACGAGGGACACGATTGTAAGCTTCCTCCAAATTCCACAAATCTCCTCCCTCTTGAAAGTCTGGCGTAGACTTTTCCGGGGAGGCTGAGAGGCGTGATCCCCCTGCAGAAGTAACGCACCTTCTGGCCCCTCCATGCCACGTTTTAGGGTCTTAAGTAACTCAGGATGGATCTAATCCACCCCTGGGGCAATCGTATCCCACGTGAGAAGCGTGGCCTCTATCTTCAGTCGTTATAATTTCAGTCAGAGTAACAAAGTCTGCGCAGCTTAGTGCTGCTATTATTATTCTGAGTCCGTTACCATGTGTACATTAGCATTCAGTTCAAAGCACCACAGTAGTTAAAGAGGTCACAACTCGATTTTTCAGTTTCCACTTTCTCCAGTGTTTCATTTTTTCTGCTACTTATCCTCACTGACTTAATGCCTGCCTTCAGGGCAGTTTGGTTCAACACAAAGAATGAGCAGCTGCCTCACAGTTTTTGGCCAATCAGCAGGCCCATCTGAGCAGACTCGGCCTTTTTGCGCCTTATTCAGGATCTATCACTGCGTGCTGTGCAGTGTTGGGAGTAATGGTGTTTAAGTATAACGGCGTTACTAACGGCGTTATTTTTCGGAGTAATCTAATTAATTACTTTCCCCATCGTTACAACTCCGTTATCGTTACTGAGAATATAAAGTGGCGCGTTACTACAATTTGGTTGTAGGCTTTCGGCTACACATCAGCTGCCTGGAGAGAGCAGGGGTGGGGATGATGACACCGTTGCAAATGCGATGATGTTTGGCTGTGTGGGCGGATGTACGGATGCCCTGCTCACGCTGTCTCACTGCACGCGCTAAACACACACAAGACAGCGGCGACAAGCCAGGGAAGTTCAAAGGTAGCGTTCTCTAACTGGAATTACTGGCACTACTTCTCACTCGTGGAGATAAAAGGCAAGAATGTGTATGTAACATGCACGCTATGCCCAGGGAAAAAAACTTTATCCATGTCTGCCTCAAGTAACTCAAATCTAATGAAGCACCTTACATCAACCCATGCGAATATGAAGCACTTGTTGCTTCTGCAGCTGCTAACCCAAGCCCAGGCCCAAAGGCAGCTAGCTAACCCAACCCCAGGCCCAAAGGCAGCTAGCTAACCCAACCCCACGCCCAAAGGCAGCTAGCTAACCCAACCCCAGGCCCAAATGCAGCTGCTAACCCAAGCCCAAGCCCAAAGGCAGCTAGCTAACCCAACCCCAGGCCCAAAGGCAGCTAGCTAACCCAACCCCAGGCCCAAAGGCAGCTAGCTAACCCAACCCCAAGCCCAAATGCAGCTAGCTAACCCAACCCCAGGCCCAAAGGCAGCTAGCTAACCCAACCCCAGGCCCAAAGGCAGCTAGCTAACCCAACCCCAGGCCCAAATACAGCTAGCTAACCCAACCCCAGGCCCAAAGGCAGCTAGCTAACCCAACCCCAGGCCCAAATGCAGCTGCTAACCCAACCCCAGGCCCAAAGGCAGCTAGCTAACCCAACCCCAGGCCCAAAGGCAGCTAGCTAACCCAACCCCAGGCCCAAAGGCAGCTAGCTAACCCAACCCCAAGCCCAAAGGCAGCTAGCTAACCCAACCCCAGGCCCAAAGGCAGCTAGCTAACCCAACCCCAAGCCCTAATGCAGCTAGCTAACCCAACCCCAAGCCCAAAGGCAGCTAGCTAACCCAACCCCAGGCCCAAATGCAGCTAGCCTGAGCCCCAGCGAAGGAGACGGAGCCACTCGAAAACAAACACTCGATTTTTCGGGTGAGAATTTATTTATTAATTTATTTCTATGCATCATATGGCAGGCTGCAATATATTGAGTTCAAATAAATACAGAATGTTCTAAATTACTGTATTTAGTGTTTTTATATCTTCTATATAGGGAGTATAGGGAAATATTCACTGAGTCTGGTTCTTTTTTTTTTTGTTCCCTTTAGCACAAGTTTCTTGTGTTTACCTTGAATGAATTCAATCAGTTAATAGAAACATATTTGATGTTAAAGATGTTATAGAACACAAAAAATAACGCTACAGTTACTTTGCTAAGTAAGTAATTACTTTTACAATGTGGTAACTGAGTTACTAACTCAATTACTTTTTGGGAGCAGTAACTACTAACTATAACTAATTACTTTTTAAAAGTAACTTGACCAACACTGGTGCTGTGTAAACCGTGCAGACCGAAGTGCAGAGCGAGCAGTCCCCTGCTTCCGAGCAGCAAACACCGTAACAGGTGCGGCTGTCGGCTGTCGGCAGCAGGCAGTGATACGAAGGGAGAGAAAATAGGGCCAAGAGATTGTGAGGTCTGACTTTTTCCTGGAGAACGATTTTGTGATGCAAATGTATTACTCTGTTGAACGCATATTGTTTTGTGAAGCAAAACGCTTTATTTTTTAAACCCCAGCCAACTAGCCGGACTACCTTCATCAACACCAAAACGAGGCTATCTTCAGGAAACTCTTGCAGCTCTTCAGAGAGCTACTTCCCTCCGTGCCTGCACTCTCTCTCTGTCACCTCTGACAGAGTCTGACTCTGGTTTCCTTCTACGTAGCTTATTGTTAGCTTTGATGTTAGCTGTACTGTTATATCCTCATCTGGATAAAAGCGTCTGCTAAACGGATAAACATAAAATCATTTTGGTAGCTGGAGATTGAGAAGTTTTTAAATGCATTTGAGTACAAATACTTCCAAATATCCAAATGTTCACACTTTAATTTCTGGACTGCTGTTCAAACATCACTTTGCACGCCTTTGTAATACCAGCGAGACCGTGTACATTTTTCCAAATTGATCTAATCTGTCGACGAGAATAAAAGACGGCGGATGAATGGTTGCATGAATTTCGTAACATTTCCCCTTTTTCTCTCTTTTTTCTCACTCTCTGCAGAGGATGAGGTAAAGTAAGGCAGCAGGCCGGTCAGCGGAGAAGCATCTTCTCTGACAATCACCGGAGAAGTGAAGTTGCTTAGCAACCTTTGGCCTTGATGATAGGAAATGATGTCATGCTTTAAAGACAAAAACACAGGCACATAACAGGTGCACACACACACACACAGGATGGTAGAGGAGAGGAATAATGAGTTTTTGGAGGTAATCTGGAGAGTTAAAGCAATATGTTAATCTTCTCTAATGGGTCGCACTGATCTCTTTAAAGGCGAACTTAAATATAAACACACGTCCCAATGATGCACGGCCTGAGTCGGCTTTTGAGCATTGCTGTTTGAGGAAAAAAATCTGCTTCTTTCAGCCCCCCCACCGGCTCACCGCTGTGCTTTGGGTGGGAGAGGCGGGTAGTGACATGTGGTATTTCAGAGCTGACACATGTAAGAGAAATGTTTTATTAGTAATCTCAGTCGTAGGGCTTAGAGCGCCCCGCGGTGTTAATTCCGTGTTACTGCACGTTTCTCCATATGGGGCACTCGACTTTAATTATTCACGCTGGTAATGAGCCGTCACAGATCCTGAAACTCATCATTGTGACTGCTTTGGAACGTGCACTCCATCCACTCTGAGGAACACATTTAATTTCCACATAAAGCTGAAACTCCACGTGCGGCAGAACATCTTTGGATCATGTTCTGAATGTGCGGTGTGAGGTTTTTCTTCTTTTTTTTATTGGTTTATATTCATCTTTCAACATCTTGCGCATTTTGTGACCGTCCTAAAAGGCCCCGGTCATCATTATTACGTCCATGATGCACGTGAAAACAATTATTAATCCTGTAAAGTTTTAAACGTAAGAATCGCAGTCGCTGAGGTACTTAACATTGTAACAGTAATGTATGGAATTTCACTTTGCTATCACTGGATAGTAGTTAAAAAGTCAGCCGTCTTCTATTCTTCTGTACTCAATTACGACAAATATGAATATTTCATCCTTTATTGAGCCACTCGTTTCTAAGTTTATTTTATTTATTTATATTTATCTATTTATTTGTTTTATTCTTTTTTATGTGTGTGTGCATATCTCTGTTTGTGTATGTGTTGGGGTGGGGATGGGGGCTGATTTTAAACATGTATAAGCACTTTGTGCTAAACTTTAATGTATGAAAAGTGCTTTATAAATAAAGTTTGATTTGATTTGATTTGATTAAGGATAAATATCGAAAAAGATTTATGAGATTGTACATCGCAAAACAAATTAGAAATGTTCAAATAGCTCATCTTCCTTATATAATATCAGCTTTTTCCATATACATAAATAGCAACCAGGTTTCATTTCAAGTAACCCAAACTGTATAAATAACACATTTCAATAAGATGGTGTAATTATGTTTACACTTTGTCAGCAGGAGCTCCAAAAGCTAAATTTGTACTAAAACCCACGCCAATTCACTTTTAAAGGGACAGTTCTCCTCTTTTGACATGAAGCTGTGTAACATCCCATATCAGCAACATCATTTCTGAACATCTTCTTACCCCCTGCTGCGTCCTGTGAGCAGAGTTCCAGCCTCGTTTTGGTGTTGATGAAGGTAGTCCGGCTAGTTGGCTGGGGTTTATAAAATAAAGTGTTTTGCTTCTCAGAACAATATGCGTTCAACAGAGTAATACATTTGCATCACAAAATCGTTCTCCAGGAAAAAAGTCAGACCTCACAATCGCTTGGCCCTATTTTCTCACTTTGGTTTAAAAAACTCTTATGCATTAAATTTGAATTTAATATTCAGCAGACAGCAACATTTCACTCCGCGACATAATCCATGCAATCTTTTACCTTTTTCCGTTTGTTGATAAATGTCAGCATGCGTACACGCTAAACTAAAATGGAGAAAATTTGGGATTTTTGAGACCATTTACCTTACATCCATCCATTTTTCTGTCACAGTGTGTGGGGTCTTGGAAGCAAAAGTCTAAGTAGGGATCCATTTGGTCCATTTCATATTCCCTATTATTTTTATCTATGGAAAAATATCTGGTTTCTTATGGGTTAAGCTCCTCCAAATGAGGCAGGGACCCAGACGTGAGCAAAACAACCATTTCCAATTTAGGACCACATACATTTGCATCACAAAATGGTTCTCCAGGAAAAGTCAGACCTCACAATCTCTTGACCCTATTTTCTCTCCCTTCGTATCACTGCCTGCTGCCGCCTGCCGACAGCCGCGCCTGTTACGGTGTTTGCTGCTCGGTCTGCACAGCAGGCAGTGATACGAAGGGAGAGAAAATAGGGCCAAGCGATTGTGAGGTCTGACTTTTTCCTGGAGAACCATTTTGTGATGCAAATGTATTACTCTGTTGAACGCATCTTGTTTTGAGAAGCAAAACGCTTTATTTTTTAAACCCCAGAGAAAGAAAATGTTCATAAATGATATTGCTAGTATGTGATGTCATACAGCTTCACGTCAAAAGAGGCGAACTATCCCTTTAATGGTTTAATTTCAAGTAACCCAAACTGTATAAATAAGACATTTCAATAAGATGGTGTAATTATGTTTACACTTTGCAAGCTAAATTTGTTTTTCTCATGTTTTGATAAGTGTAAAATCATGTGTTGGTCAATATTACATCAACATCTACATTTGGCTGTCACGGCAACTATAACCATGACTACATGTGGAGAACAGATATCAGCCCCTAAAGATGCACCGTCAGTGTAAAAGCCCGACGTACTCCCTGCTGTGCGTTTTTTATGCAAACTGCAGTTTTTAACTCATCACTTCCCATATTTTTCCACATAACCTCAAACTTGGGACCAACTTTTTACAGATGAATTTCTACATTTAAAATCTAAAAGCTTGATGTTTCAAACAAAGAAAAAAAAAAAAAAAAAAACACAGCCGAGACAATTAGTTTGAGTCAAAAAAATTTTATTAAAAAAAACCGAAAACACAAAAAAAAAAAAGAAGCTTCCACTTCATTTTGTAAGAACACCCGTCCTCCAAACGGTCACATTTCCCCAGACGTTTCAGTTGCACACCGACACACACACACACACTCACTCACTGACGAGTGATTACACAGCGACTGCACCTTTGGAACAAAAACGCCTGATTTGTCTTTAAATAAGCA
Source organism: Odontesthes bonariensis (assembly GCF_027942865.1). NCBI lineage: Eukaryota > Metazoa > Chordata > Actinopteri > Atheriniformes > Atherinopsidae > Odontesthes > Odontesthes bonariensis. The sequence continues at coordinate 3,369,828 of NC_134509.1, read as the reverse complement.
CATCCTGTCTTTATACAATCCAGTGTGGCGTGTACGCATAAAGGTCTGCTTTCACTTTAACAACTAAACTAGAGAGATTTTGCACGTTTTAGCTCAACCGTCGATTTAATTGCAAGCGTTTCTTAAGATTTCCTTTTGTTTTTTGTTTTAAACCAGGTTACAGAACCTGGATTCAGGCCATTGATCCAGATATTTTGTTAAATGGCCGCCTTAAAAGATATTCAATGTTGAAAAATAATATAAACTACTTGTAGTAAATGTGCCAAAACGTGCAAAACTGCAAGTAGAGTCCTTAAAAGAAAATAAAAAGGAGAAAAAAATAGACACTTATTATGGCCTTTAAAGCAGTGAAAGGTTTTTCTATATCTTAGCACTGAAGAGCACACTGGGATGTGAGCAGAAATTTATACGAAGCATATGTTCATCTCTATTTACAAATGAAATCAAGTAAAGAGGACGAGCAGTTCCTCCTCTACGAAGAAGCGGTCACATCCCTGAGAACACTTTGTTATTCCCACATTTCAGATTCGTTGCTGCGGGATCGGTTAATTGTCAAGTCCTTTCAGGTCAGCTTCAGTTTGATCACAACGAGCGCGTCACAGCAGCAATCCAGAGGTTTTTTTTTCCATGACCCCAAAATCAACAAAGAGCTTGTCATTTAAGAGACCTCAGCAGCCGTCCCGGTTCAGGTACAACAAAGAGAACGTCTAAGCATCAGCCGGTGTGCCGGGGCCGGTCGGACTCCGGCTCATCCCTTCCACTGGTGCACGGAGCAGAGCTGGAGGCTGTTATTTCCACAGCTTTTATCGTCCGTCCTGTTAAACTGAGCCCGTTAGCACGACGCCTCTTTCTCCGTCTTCTTCCCGTCGTCCTCTGCCTCCTTGTCTTTGTTCTTTTTGTGTTTCTTCTTCTTGTGTTTGTGCTTCTTGGGCTCCCCCTCTTTCTCCTGGCTGCCGTGCTTCTTGTGTTTCTTGTGTTTTTTGTGTTTCTTGTGTTTCTTCTTCTTCTTGTCGGCGGCGGAGGTGGAGGCCGAGCCGCTGCGGTTGCTCGGCGTGGGGCTGTGGGAGGGCTGGCTGACGGAGGCGCTCGCGCTGCCGCTCCTTCCTCGCTCCGGCTCCGAGCCCTCGCCTTCGCTGTAGTCGGGCACGAAGGCGGCCTCGTCCGTCTCGCGCGTCAGGTCGGAGCACAGCCGCTGCCTCCGGGGCTCCGGGCCACGGCCGTCCTCTCGTCCTCCTCCCACTCGGCTCTCTGCTGCCCTCTCCTCCTTCGCTGGGAGTCCTCGCCCCTCCTCTCGTCCTCCGCCCCTTCTTTCCTCTTCTTTCACTGCAGATCTCCTTTCCTCTTTGTCTCCTCTGCCCTCCTCCCGTAAGACTTTTGTTTTGCTTGATTTATCCAAATCTGCCGGTGCGACCCTGCTGCTCTTGCCCTCCTCCCTGGGTGCTCTCCCTTTCTTTTCCTCCCTCGTCACTCCCCTCCTCTCTTCCCGTGGAGCGTCCCGGCCTTCGCTCCTGGTGGGCTTGGGGGCCTCGGGGTGCCCCTCTCGGCCTCGGCTCCTTGGCGGCACAGGTGAGGGCTCCTTTGCGGGCGCAGTGAGCGCGTCGTCCTGACCCTCTTCGTCGTCTTCCCTCTCCCACTTGGAGCGGGGGGGCGGCTGGATGAGCGGCTGGATGAGCGGCTCCTCTCTGGCCGGGCTGACGCTGGGACCGCGGCTCCCCGCCGGACTCGACTGAGGCTGCTCTGCAGGTTTGGAGGATACGTTCCTCTGCTCTTTTTCTGAGTCCTGCTTTTTTTCTTGAGTTGACCTACTGTGAAGAATTACAAATAATTACTACTTTTCTACAAAAACAAAATGCCAAGATCACTGTAAATAATAACAGTATTATACAATTCTGGGTGACAAAATGTTCAATAACTTTTTCTGCTCCAATGATTTAAATTATTGACACAATACTTTCCGAGTTGTATCCAGGCATGAATTTATCAGTTATTTTGCATTGGTCTCTTCTTTATGTTGGCATTTTAGATGATATCTTTTTATTTGAATCAAATGTACTAAAACAAAAGCCTTCTTGAAAAGGCATTTTCTTATTTTGGGTAATAAAACATGTACTTTTGTTTTTTCTTTAACCGTCAGTCCCGTTTGATCACAAGTCAAAAAAAGGTAAATATTAGGGTTGGGCAACGATTAAAATATTTAATCTAATTAATCACATGATTTCCCTGATTAATCGTGATTAATCGCATTTGTACGCAGAATCCAAAAATGAATCCAAAAGTAGCGTATAGCTTTTAGCATTTAGCTTTATTTTAAATGTGCTGCCATATGAATGAAAGTGCCATAACATTTGTTGTGCAAACACACTTTTAACATCAGCATCTTTCTGTAGTTTTTATATAGAAGCCTCGCTCCACTGTCTGTTTCCTTGAATGACTTGCTGCTATCAGTTGTGTGTTTTGCCTTTAAGTGATATTTTAGACTGGAACTACTACGCTGAGAAGACAATTCAACTTGGCAGAGTTTACAGATGACTTTGGTTCTGTCGACTCCGCCGTCTGGAAGAACTTTAACATGAAAATGGCCGAGTAAAAGTTCCGTACCCTTCTCCATGTTTGGTGGATCCGCCGATTACTTTCTTTTCCTGTTCCACAGCAGACAGCAACAGACTTTTACAAAATAAAAGCCTGTGGGCAACAGACTTTTACAAAATAAAAGCCTGTGGGCAACAGACTTTTACAAAATAAAAGCCTGTGGGCAACAGACTTTTACAAAATAAAAGCCTGTGAGCGACAGACTTTTACAATAATAAAATAAATAATAAAACCTGCGTTAATGTGCGATAAAATATTTATCGGCGTTAAATAATTAACGAGTTAACGCGATAATAACGAATTAACTCGCCCAGCCCGAGTAATTACAGACCATGATCATACTGCGGAATATTTCCCATTGATAACTAGTAGCTGATTGAAAATAAACTGTCTGTTCTGGGGGGGGGGGGGTTTGCAGAAAGAGAACACACTAATAACAAAATGTACCCAAGAACAAATGAACAGATCTTAGACCGCTTTCAGGACTCACCTGGCAGAGCCGGCGCTGTGGCTCGTCAGAGCCTTGCGGCTGATCCTGGGTTTGCTTTTCACAGCCGTCTCCTTCACATCTTTGAGTCCCGTCGAAGGTGGTGCTGTCAGAGCAGGGGGAACGGATATGGATTCAATGAATGCTTTATTAAATGCACAAGATAAAAATCAATCAATCATCTCCAGCAGCACTTCACTGAGCTTTAAATTACCTTCTCTGTGAGCAGCAGCAGCAGCTGGTTTCTCTCCAGAGGTGACACTCCTCTCTGCTCTGTCCTTGGACGCACTCCTGGGAAATGAGAGAATATAATTACATCTATTAACAACTTTGTTCACGGACAGACTCAGCGGATCGTGCTTTCTCTCAGTTGTGGATCTGGATCGTGTTTTGACAAGCGGCAGAATAAAAAAGGTAATAACCTGTCAGTTTTAGCAGCCCTTTCTGAGGCCTCGCCCTTCTCCTTGGAGGACGTGCTTGCTTTCTCCTGATGCTCTGGAAGTCTCTTGGTGACGGCGGCACATTTCTCTCCGATGGTCAGTTTATCTACACAGACGGACCTACCTCCCCCAACGACACTGCTGGAGCTTTTCCGTTCGGTCTTCTCCGACTTCTCTCCGTCTGTGTCTCTGTCCACTGCACCCTTCTGCGAGCCCGACCCAGAGACCCAGTCCCCGTCTCGGTCGGGCCCAACGTCTCGGTCTCTGTCAGAACCAGACGGCCTCTCTCGCTCTCTGTCCTGTCCAGAGTGTCTGTCCTGCTCTCTGTCCGAAGCGTGGCGTCTCTCCCCGGCACTGCTCGGCCTCTCTCTGGAAACCCCCGACGGTTCCTTCCTTCCAGCTCCATCCGTCGCACCACCGAGTCTGTCTGCTTCGGAGATATGAGCCGCCGCCGCCGATCGATCCGAGGCGGAGGTCGTCGTCTTCTCGGAGCCCGACTGCGTCCTCTCCGACGGCGCCGACTCAGTGCTGCCTCTTCTGCCCAGATCTCTGTTCAACTTGATCCTCCTCACCGGCTTCTGAGGACAAGAGAAAAGCCTTTTAAGAGGGGTATGTCAGAAAATGTCAGCCTTGTGAGAGCAGTGAGTTTCCCCACCAACAATTACTGGGATAGTAATTAAATAAATGAGAAAAATGGAATTCCTTTTGACGGCTTGTTTTTGTTACAATCTGTAAATCTTTTATTTTGAAACAGGAAATACACGTCACATTTCAGGTGACTCACTGGCTGTGTTCGAAACCGCATACTTCTCCTACTACTCCTACTACTCATACTGACTTTTTTCCCGGATGCATCCTAGATTCTCCGAAATGTTGTGTATGCATCATGGGGTTACTACTCAGGCTACCTTTACACGGAAACGATCTGAAACCAAAACGCAAAAGTGGCGTTTCGTTTTCACTTTTAAATCTGCGTTTAGACGAGCGTTTTAGGGTGAAAATCTGCGTGCATACGGAAACGCAAAAGTGTGTGACGTTTCATATTTATCGATGCAGTAAACACGCCAGATGGCTAGGTGGCAACACTACCAAGATGCTTGTCACGTAATTTATATGTGACGAGAAACGCAGTTTTGCGTTTTTCATCCTTTACACGGTGGCGCGACAGTGGAGCGTTTTCAAGAATTCTGGAGGGCGGTTTCACTTTTTTGCGTTTTCATGCCCCCAAAACGCCGTTACCATCTAAACGATATAGTGCATCCGCAAAAAGGTTTTGCGTTTTTAACCCGTTTTCGTTTCCGTATAAAGTGCCCCTCATACTCAAACTACCCAAGATGCAACGTAACGTGACGTCGCCGATCGTCATTTCCTGTCAAAACGGCAGTTTCAAGCTAGCTACAACGAGGCTAGGTTCACTTCCTGTTTTCAAAACAAAAGCACCAATTGTATCTTAATGGCTTTCCCTATGATAAAAGGGAACGGGTATTTTATTTTGTGAAAATAACCGGAAGTGCGTTGCTCACTGCGGCTAGCTTTAGTAGCGCCGAATTCGTGGGAACCAAATTGTAAACAGCCGGTATTTTGTCAGGTTTTCAACACGTTGGGGATCTAAACGACTACTTTCTCACCTGAAAAAGTTTCAAATGTTGCTAAAGTTTACAGAGTTTAGAGCTTAAGGGAAATCAGCTTCAGGCCTGCTGATTTCGGCTCGGGCAGGAGTGAAATGCATTGTGGGTAAACGCTCTGCATACTGTCTGATCGATGAGTATGCAGTATGTAGTATGCGGTTTGGAACACAGCCTCTTCCTTGCTTATAACCAGGAAATGAGGAGAAGCGCGCTTCAGAGGTGCCGTTTTTGTTGGTTTTTCTACCCTGTTGAATCTGCCTGCATCTTTTGCCCTTTGATGGCGTCGTTGCCGTGTATCAAGTAGTTTTATTGTTATTAATGACCGCAGATTCACAGATTATTTTTGTGTCAATGTTTAGTTTGAAAAGTTTATGCAGGAAGTCTATTGAGTAATTATAGTTACTGTTGTTAGAATTCATATAAGGGAAGAAATGTGAATAAATAGTTGATTATACGTTAAAATACAATGGTTTTGCAGGTAAAGAAATACCGGTGGAGAAATACATCCTCTAGAGTAAAGAGACTGATGCGAGGACAAGAAATGGGCCCCCCTGCATTATCCTTCAAAACGGAAAGGAGGAGGGGGGGGGCAATAATTCCTGTGAGGACTCTGCAGGGGCAGAAAGGTGGAATGAGTCTGACCCCACAGAAAGCTCCTCCGATGCTCACATTAGAGGAATAAACTGATTCACCTATCCAGTCGGATGTTTTTTTTGTTTACAGTCAAATCTTCTTTTGAGTAGATTTACTTTGTGTCTTTCTCATTTCACAGTGGCATGCATGTCACATACAAGCAACTAACTTTGCATTTTGTTCAGAAAATGTATATAAAAACTAAAAACTTGGGCTGGGCGAGTTAACGCGTTATTATCGCGTTAACTTGTTAATTATTTAACGCCGATAAATATTTTATTGCGCATTAACGCAGGTTTTATTTATTTTAATTTTATTTTTAATAAAAATAAAAATAAAAAATTTGGCCGAGAGAGGGGGAACAACACGCAGCACAGGACCGTCCGATGTGGGACTCGAACCGGGGCCAGCTGCAGCGAGGACTATAGCCTCTGTACATGGGGCGCCTGCTCAGCCCACTACAACCACAAACCACCCCTGTTTTGTTATTTATTTTATTATTGTAAAAGTCTGTTGCTCACAGGCTTTTATTTTGTAAAAGTCTGTTGCTCACAGGCTTTTATTTTGTAAAAGTCTGCTGCTCACAGGCTTTTATTTTGTAAAAGTCTGCTGCTCACAGGCTTTTATTCTGTAAAAGTCTGCTGCTGTCTGCTGCGGAACAGGAAAAGAAAGTAATCGGCGGATCCACCAAACATGGAGAAGGGTACGGAACTTTTACTCTGCCATTTTCATTTTAAAGTTCTTCCAGACGGCGGAGTCGACAGAACCAAAGTCATCTGTAAACTCTGCCAAGTTGAATTGTCTTCTCAGCGTAGTAGTTCCAGTCTAAAATATCACTTAAAGGCAAAACACACAACTGATAGCAGCAAGTCATTCTTACATAAAATGTAGAAGTAAACCCACAGAACTAGAAGTATACCTCCTTAAAGTTCTGTATTTTGGGCTTGGACCGCATTCTCCTCAGAACATCTCGAGGGGATTTAACCAGATTTCTCACAAATATTCATTTAGATAAATCGATTAGACTGCGGTGGTCAAAGGTCACGATCACTGTCACAAAACATTTCTTTTAGTTGTACAGTTTTTTTGGTCACAATACAAAAATCCATTTTTGGATTTTGCGTACAAATGCGATTAATTAGATTAAACATTTTAATCGTTGCCCAGCCCTAATAAAAAAAAAAAAAAAATCTCTATTAGATTAAATTAGGCATGAAAAATGAGCCACTGGAGTTTTCTTTGTGTATAACGCAGCAAAAAGTCGTACTGTGATGTATTGGGATTACCTGAATATCCATCAGAGGTCTGATGGATCCTCGGTCTGCGTCTACCGGGCCCAGCTCACGCCTCCCTGGTGGGGGAAGAAAGGTCGACCTGTCGGAGGGCGGTGGCAGCCTGTGGAGCGGGGGCTGATGGGACAGGTGCGAGTGAGAGATGACGTCGACTCCGCCCCCGAACCCGTCTATTCTCCTCAGCTTTCCAGGAGGAGGTCCGAGGATGGAGCGGCACTCCTCTCCCATCCTCCTCCTGCCGTCCACTGGCGACGGAGCTCGGAGGAGCAGAGGGAGTCCGTGCTGATGGGGGAACGGGAGGAGGCCTTCCCTCGGAGGAAGATCTCTTCGCCCGCGCAGGTCGTGGCTCGATCGAGGGCCTTCGTGAAGAGAGGGATGAGGTAGAGGCAGATTCTGGGAGGGAACGGGAGGCGTCTTCATCACGGCAGGCCTCACAGAGGAGCTTTTAGCCTTCTCCTTTTTCGGGGTAGTTGCGTTGGACGCGTCTTCTGGTTTGGTTTTATTCGTGGTCTTTAACGGTTTGGCGACGGATGAGGAAGAGGAGGATTCTTTCTTTTTGGGTGCCACAGCCTCTACGGTCTTTTTCTTCAACTTGTCGCTCTTCGCCTTCACGTTCTCGGTCTTAACTTTAGCCTTCACCTTCTGATTCTTCTCCTTCTTCAACTTGTCCGACTGAGTCTTCGACACGGACTTGGTCGGGGGTTTGGCGGACGAAGCGGCGCTTTTAGAGGCCGGCGCTTTGGAGGTTGCAGAACTGACGGGTGGCCTCGAGGAGACGGGGGGCGTTTTAGCGTTTGAAGCTATTTCGTCCATCGGTTCGTCTCTGACGGGAGTGGCATCGCCTCGGTCCAAAGACTGTTGGGACGGTTCCGCTTCGTCGCCCGTCTTCTTCTTCTTTACTTTCTTCGACTTGAGAATTTTAGCGCTGGACTTGGTCCCCGACGTGGAGGAAGATGGGAGATGGTGAGGTGGAGCCCCTCGCTCGTCCCTCCCCCGCCTCCCTCTCCCCTGGGGTGAGTAGTCTCTGGACGATGAGGACACCTTCTCTCGCTCTCGGTCTCGGCTGCCGTGGCCCCTCTGATGCATGGAGGGATGCTGGCTGTCGTAGTCTTTGTAGTACTTGTTGTACCAGTCTGCGTACTCCTTCTCCCACTGTCGGTAGCGCTCTCTTTCCCAGCGATCGTGGCCTCCGGGATTGGGTCCCTTCAGGTCGAACAGAGGCAACTCTCGAGGAGGCGGCTTTCGTACGCCAGGGCTGCGGCTCCTGAAGCCACCGGGGGAGCGCGAGCGCGACCTGGACCTGAAGGGCCCGGCTCCTTCCGCTCCGTCCCAGCCTCCTCCCCGGTAGGAGGGCGGCGAGCGCGGCGAGCCGGAGCGCCGGTAGCCGTAAGATCTTGAACGCGAGCGGGACCTCGTCCTCGAGCGTCCGTAACTGCGTCCGTTTCGTCTGGAATACGGGGAGCGGGGATAAGACCGGCCGTGCGAACGTGAACGGGATCGACTCGGGGAAAAGGAGTAAGACCTGGATCTTGACCTGGATCTGGATCTTGATCTAGAGCGAGAGTAGGGAGAGCGGCTGAAGGGTGAGCGGCTGTATGAGCGGGGTCTACAAGATGAACAGAAAAGGAACGAGGCAAAAACAGATTATCAATAAAAAAAAATAAAACATTTTAAAAGACAATTAACAAGGGGATGAAGTATCATGCATATGTAGTCATTACAAGTACTACAGACCAACTAATAGTCTGGTTTTGGTTTTTTTGTTCAATCACATGATAACCATTTCATGTGAGTAAGTATTAGTTCCGTTTTTTCTCTGGTTGCAATAAGAGGCGACTGCCAGTCTCATTCACATTTTTCCATCTCACTGTGTGCCTGCGTGAACTTTTTTAAAAGAATCAAACGTCAGCAAATGTAAAAACTGAAAAATTGGTGACCTTTTCTTTTTGTAAATGTCATTTCCAACACAGTTTTCTAAAAGGCACAGGGCCGGTTTTTGCTATGGGCAATGTGGGCGACCGCCCAGGGCGCACTCTATGTGAGGGCCCTCAAAAAATAATAATAAAATAATAATAATAATGAATATTTTAATTAAAAAAAAATTATATAAAAAAATCAAATTAAAATAAATAATACAAAAATAAAATTAAAATAAACAATACAAAAATAAATTTAAAAAACGCCAGTTTTCTAGACTATCCGCTCATTTCCATGTCCAGTTAGTGGAGTGGGTGCTGGGCAGGGGATAGACTGATCCCAGGCCACAACACAAACTGCTTCCAATCCAAATAAACTGCATTTCATTCCTAAAATGAACATAGACCCATATACCTTCATGTAATTAACTGGGTTATGTGAAACATGTAAAAATCTGTGCAGTCATCCACGTGAATCTGTTTACGTCACGTGACTCCGGTTGATTGACGGGTGAACGGACGGCGTTAATGGGAAAAGGAAAGGTAATAATGTGGAGTCATCATGGTGAAAGACCAAAGAAGCCATCAGGTGCCCAGTTTAGAAAGAGAAGAGAAGAAGAAGAGGAGAAACGGGCAGAAGATAAAGGGATGCAGATTTCTATGAGTGACATAGGCTATAGGCTATCTGTTAGCCTCTTGCTAACATGTTGCTATTAGCCACGACTGTGATTGATTTTTAGTTTTGCTGAACTAGAATTAGAATTGAGGCATCATGTCATGCAGCTAATTTCAGTCTAGTTTGTGTTTGCAACACAACAAGTGCAAATTCACACAGAAGTCCCGACAGTGGATTTTTTTTTTTATTGCTATAAGCTATATGTGAAATTAAATAACTTAAATAACTTCTAATATACATTGACATGGCATTTTGTAAGCTACATGTGGTATCTTTTTGTACCTTTTTGTATTTAAGATTATACATAATAAAATAATATGTTGTTGTGTTGGTGGTGGGGTAAATCTTTTTTTCTGGCAGCAAACTGTTGGTCAAGAGAAAGCTAAAATGTTTAAAGACTGAACTGGAAACACAGCCAGTAAACTAAAGTGTGATGTTTCTGTGTTAAACTGGCAGAGATGGCAGAAACTGAGCAGCCACGGGCCACCAGCAGAGTCAAATTCAGCAAACTGCAAGTTTGAACAGCAACCTGTGAGCACTGATGTAGTTACCTGGGATAAAATGGTCTCCGGCTCTTTGGTGATTTTCTGTTCTTAATAAGCTCTTCATGGAAGTCTTTAGTAAACTCATCCAGTTTGGATGTAACTCTGTAAATACAAAGACAAATCATTCACGCATGTCCATGACCCCAGCGACAGTCTGCAGTCAGCCGCTGTAACTTACTGAAGAGCTCGGAACAAAAAGAAACGACTCACTTGTCTTGTCTGTGGTGCCTCTGTCGGTAGAAATCGTCCTTAGAGAGGAGGGGCTGGGACATGGATGGGGGTAAAGGTAGCGGAGGGGGCTGGGCACCGGGGGCAATCCAGGGAGGGTTGAGCCCCGGTGGTCCGGGGCCAAAAACAGGCTGTGGCGGGTAATTCATGGAAGGTGGCGGGATAAGGCCGGGGCCGGAGTTGTAGAGAGGCGGGTAGTTCTGTGGTGGGGGGGGGTACAGGAGAGATGGGTAGATCTGAGGAACGGGTGCAGGAGGTGGAGCCGTCGGCAGGTGGGCGGAGGGGTGCTCGCCTCTAACTCTGTACCTGATTAAAAAGAGAAAAGGGCATTAAGCGTTTTAAGACTGAAACACTGAAAACAATAAGAAGATGAGACAGGCCAACAGGCGGCTGGTCGAGACCTACCAATTTCTGTTTCCTCCTCTTTGAGAATGGTTGGCTCGTGACTGGTGACCTGACAGAGCAAAGAGACGGTGTTACCTTTCTTTCCCAACCTTTCCTTTAGGCTCAAAGAATCTCAGACTAATAAATTCAACTACTGACCTGGAGGATGAGGCCGTGCGGGGGGCAGGTGGCCAATAACGGGTAAACTGTAGCTCTGTGGAGGAATTTATAGTTTATTACATAATCAAATCAAATCAAATGAAATGTATTTGTGTAGCACATTTCATGTACAGAACAATTCAAAGTGCTTCACATAAAATAAAAGCATTGCAGCAGGGAGTGGAAGAAGCATTAAAAACACATAAAAGAATATAAAGAGAAACAAATAAAATCATTTAAATGAATTTAAAAACAAGCAACAGTCCAGATAAGTTAAAAGATATCGTGCAGATTTCATGCATAGACACATGAGAACAGAAATGTTTTTAACCTGGATTTAAAAATGTCTCCATTTGGTGAAAGTTTAATCTCCACTGGCAGTTTGTTCCACTTGTTTGCAGCATAACAGCTAAATGCTGCTTCTCCATGTTTAGTCTGGACTCTGGACTGGACCAGCTGACCTGAGTCCTTGGATCTCAGAGCTCTGCTGGCTTTATATTCTCTGAACAGATCACAGATGGATTTTGGGCCTAAACCGTTCTGGGAAAAACCGTTTTGTTAAAAAACTTAAATTCTCAAGCCTTGCATGCTGCCTTCATGACCCAAACAATAAGCACAACTGAGTCGAGCTACAGTTGCAGCTCATCTGTGCCATTTAACTTGATCATCACCTTTGCTCCAGTCGTAAAATAAGAATTTTATTAGAGCTGAGTGACAGTCGGTGTTTAAAACAAGTTTATACGTCAGAAATACATGAATGAGAGCAGCCATATTGGGACTATGGTAGAATTACCAAAACATTTATGCATTACTTGTTTTTTTTTTTTTTTTTTAGCTAGCCAACTAGTCTGCCTTCACAGCAGAAATACATCTTTCCAGATTTCAAAGCTGAAATGCAGCTCATGCGAGTGGGGTTTGGTGAATTTAAGGGCAAACTGGTTTAAACAAACTCTGCTGTTTGCACTGTAGCATGGTTCATTTGAGCTGTTCTGAAATTTGTCAATCATTACTGCCAACGGACACGCCCCCTGCACCTGGGAGCAAAGAGCACCACTGATTAGGGACCGAGCAGTGAAACTGCAAGGACCCTATTGTATCTGTAAAAAACTCAGGAAATTTTGCAAGCACCACCTGCCAGTCATGAAAAAATGAAAAAAATCTGGACTTTATATTTTTGGGAGTCGCTCATTGACTCTGTAGCGCCCCCTATAACGCTTAAAAATGGTGCCCGCATTGGGCTTAGTTTCGCGTGGGACGACAAAATTCGGTACACTCATTCATCATGCCGAGAAGCACAAAAAAGTCTCATGCCGCCATGGTCCCACGTCCACAGGAAGGCGGCCATTTTGGATGGAAGGTGCATTTTGGTGCCATTTTTGCCCGATTCCACGCCTTGCATATGATCGAACTCCTACAGATTTAATGCTACAGACTTCAAACTTGGCCAGGTTACTCTTAAGACATGGGGTGGGGGGAACCATGGAGAAACTTTTTTAAACCTCAAAGGGCGTGGGCGTGGCTAGGCGGTAAAAATCATGTGATGGCGTTTGTGAGCAAAACGGCTCAGTGGCGCCCCCTAGAAATGTTCAACAACTACTCTGCGTACGTACGAGCACATAATGACCCCAACGCAGAGGGTGCGGGACTACAGCGTCCAGCGCGTGCCCCGACGTGCGCACAGGCTCGGTCCCGCACAAGGCTGCTTGCAGCTTTAATTTTCTTATGTTTTTTTCAAACCAAATGTCGTTTACTTGTCGATATCTCAGAAAGCGTATTCATCTGTGCTTTACTTGGACTTTAATTCCAGCTCTGATCAAGGCCAGCTCTCCTCTCCTTTCTTACAACAACTGATCTGCTCTTCTGATCAGCTTCTTTAGTGACGACTGGTGAAATTATTTGGAACAAATGTTTGCCTTTGTAGCACAGGATTATAAGCACGCCAACTCCAAATCTCTCCTGTCGAAAACAACACCAAAGCACTGCTGTTCGGGTGATGATGGACCTACCTGCGAGACGCTTTCTGAGGTTCCTAAAGAGTCTTGTGTCACAGCAGGCGCAGCAGGCTCTGGCTCAGTCTCACTAAAAACAAACAGACAAACGTCACGACTATAAAAAAACAGCTCAATTCATTTCATCAAAGCATTAGCACACCACCTTCTACCACTAAAAATTGACTAAACATACCCCGGTGGAGGTGGTTCCCCCTGGCTGGTGGTGAGCACGGGAGAATGGCGGTCAGCAGCAGGTGCGGGGGCCGGTGAAGCATCTTTTTCTTCAACAGCAGCAACAGCAGCAGCAGTGTGAGGAAGACTGGGGGCAGTAGGAGCAGCGGGGGCAGCAGTAGTAGGTGCAGGAAGAGAAACTTTTGCTTTAGGGGCTGTTGTGGGTGCGCTTGTGGAAGAAGAGTTGGAAGCGTTGACCAGAAGAGGGTCCTGCTGTCTGGACTGCAGAGGCCTGACCAGCTGGGGGCGCGGTGGGGGAGGGGCTGCGTGCTGGAGTTGCTTGCGCCCATGTTTGGTGTATCCCGTTTCATTCTTAAAGTTGTTTACAGCCTAAATGAACAGATATTTCATCGGTTTTCAGAAACATTCCAAGTAAAATGAACCGAATCAGAACGCATGCGTCCGAAGCGACTGACCTGCCGAAGAAACTTGTTGGCGATGAGATTGTCGGGTGAAACGTCGGACTGTTTGCACGTGAAGCAGATGTGCTCCTCCGAGTCCAACAAGGCAGTCCTGATACCTGAAAACAGGCAAAAAGGACATAAGCTCGCATCCGTTTTAGTAGGAGTTTTCTTCTAACTACAAAACTGGAAACAAAAGACAAATGCTGTACAGGTGTAAGAATAAGAAAGAACTGTGTTTGTGGTTGACTGGGCCAACAAAAAATGATCGAAATGTGACAGAGGCCGCTGAAAACTCTGAACATCTGCGGTTATATACTTCAAATAACCCTTTACGGAACCCTTCACTGTGCGGCTCCTCAAGCTTTAATTGGCGGCTCACACTCGCATAGTAGCTTATAACAATATGGTAACAATAAGAATACACTTTTTCAAATAACACACAGCGAATAACGCACAGTATTAAGTATTTTTATTAAGTATTAATTAAGGCTTAATGGTGTTTCCTAAAGGGGGCTCTGTTAAACCTGGCAACGCAGCCCGCTTAAACCACCAGAGCACGCTAGCTCCTTTAGCCAGCGCGAGATGCAGGCACAATGGACCGGTTTAAATTAAAAAGGGCAAAAACCAGCACAGAAACCATGCTCATCCTGAATGTCTCACTATGATTACAACAACAAACTACAAATACAACATGAAGAAAGTCGAGTACATGCACGCCAGCTTCAGCTCATCCCAGTATTAAGGTAAATGTGGTCTGAATTGAAAATGTATTGGCTGTGTTGTATCTTTTTGTGGGATGTTTTATATGTAGAAATGCATATTTGCAAAAGGGGACTCAGTATGTTGTGGTAAAAGTGGCTCTTCCCTTGATTTTGCTGCCAATATGGCTCTTGTGAAAAAAAATAGTGAGTATCGCTGGTTTACGGGGTTACCAACTGATGGTGAATGATGAAGAACTCACAGTCGTCGCAGTAGCTGTTTCCACAGCAGGGTATCACTACGGCGTCCGTCATCAGGTCGTTGCAGATCGGACACAAGAGCTCGTCAGGGATCGGGTCGTTGTCATCCTCGGACGACGACTGGTCGTGTGGAACAAATGGAGGGCGCTCTTTCTTTCCTTGGGCATACGCCTCCCTTTTAAATAAAAAAAAAAAAAAAAGGATGAATAAGATATAAGAAATAAGATTGCAGGGATTAAAAACAACAAAAAAAATTGTGGATACTTGACTTTTGACTGGAAACAAAAGACAAATGCTGTACATGTGTAAGAATAAGAAAGAACTGTGTTTGTGGTTGACACGTACGCATCTATGGCAGGTATGGCATATTCTCCGGTGCTCGTCAGCATGGCTCCTTTGGTCCCCGGTTCTGCCTTCACCATGAAGCTCTGTGGGATGCCCTTACTGATTCTCACCGGCTTGGGCCCGTCCACACTTTTATCCTGCACCTGAAAATGTGAAAAATCAAACATTATCATCGTGTAAAGTGTGAAAAAAGATCGCTTTGAGGTTAAGAAAAAAAGAGTAGAACCACAGACAATAACTAAACAATAACCAAGTATTACCATCAGCATGGGGCAGTGCCGAATGTAGTGACCTGCCTTCCCACATCGAAAGCAGGTGTAGTTAGCAGGTGGGGGTCCAACTGCCTTCTTAGAGTAACTGAAGAGACAAATCCAGTTAGATTTATTGGAATACAGATTGATAAGCTTGCGGTTCGGGAATAAAGTGTGCATTTTTTACTAACTGGATAGGATCATATTCGTGGTTTGATTGGGACATCATAGCCTTAATCTTGTCCTCCTCTGACGCATTTGCATCAACCAGGTTTGCGGTCTACAAACACATAACGGAGAAAGGTGAAATTTAGAGAAAAAGAGAATATAAACTCCTCCCAAAGTAAAAAATAAATAAATAAAAGCCATCTATTCAGACTTAAGGAAAGAAATTCATGATTTACACAAACGCTACCTTGGCAAGCTGGGCGAGAGACATAGAAGGAGAAGAATCCGTCTGCAGGAGAATCAGAATATATAAATTAAGGGTGTTAATGTCCATCTGACATACACTGGAAGAGCCCAGATAGTTCCACACCATATCTGTGTCCAGTCCACTCAAGTCTGTCCAAAAAAAACAGGGCTTTTTTTGTTGCACACTTGCAAATTAAATGATGCAGATTTTACACAATTGAGCTTAGATTACAGACGTTTCTTCATGATGTTCACCCCCCTTATCGAGCATCACAATTCTTTAAAAAAATCCAGAAAAGAACGCGCACGCCTCCGCTTGCGTCGGTCTGAAGTCATTTAAAGTGATACTCCGGATTAGATTCACCCTGGGGTCATTTGAACCGTGACATCCAGCCAAGTAGCCCACCCGAAGTTTTTCCGATATTGGCTGAACATCAGCTGAGTTACTGAGTTATCCCGAATAGCTTAGTACAAGGGTTAATGGATCCTGGTCCGTATCTCCAAAATTACCACACTAAAATCACATGCCATGACACCAAACTTCTACAGTAGTACAACTATGGTCTGTACTCACCAAACGATGCATTTGGAAGTTTGTAAATAGTCCAGGAGTTTATTATTATCAACACAAGCCTGATAGCTTCTCTGCAGCTAAAGCTGCGTCGACGTCACTTCTGGGAGCTTCAATGTAAGATGAGGGTTGATCTACTACTGTAGACAACAAAGCAAGGCTGCTCAATTTCTCCATTGATAAAATAAATTCACAACTCTACAACATAAAAAAAATCATAAAAAAAACATGTAGAATATAGCATATACTTTGTTGTCTACAGTAGTAGCTCAACCCTCATCTTACTTTGAAGCTCCCAGATCAAGGAAGTGACGTCGACGCAGCTTTAGCTGCAGAGAAGCTATCAGGCTTGTGTTGATAATAATAAACTCCTGGACTATGTACAAACTTCCAAATGCATCGCTTTGTGAGTACAGACCATATTTGTACTACTGTAGAAGTTTGGTGTCATGGCATGTGATTTTAGTGTGGTAATTTTGGAGATACTGCCAGGATCCATTAACCCTTGTACTAAGCTATTCGGGATAACTCAGTAACTCGGCTGATGTTCAGCCAATATCGAAAAAACTGCGGGTGGGCTACTTGGCTGGATGTCACGGTTCAAATGACCCCAGGTTGAATCTACTCCGGAGTATCACTTTAAACGGGAAAATAAAACCTACGCATATAAACCGATTGTTTTTAAATGCAAAGTGTCCTTACTGATGGCACTTCTGCTCTTTTCCCACGTTAAAAATGGTATTTTTGGGCCTGCACAAAGTGTCCTCTTTCTCCTACTACATCTAAGCACTAAGTCTAGAATAATTGCAATCTTCTTCTTGAACAAATCGAACCTTCCAAGCTAAGAGGGCTCGTCAATAAGTTCTAAAAAAGAAAGTAGCTACTTGCACATGGTGCAGTTTCCTTTCACCCCAGAGAGGGGATTCAAGGCTTTGCACCACCTAGTCAAAAGCAGCTGTCCAAACTGTCTCAAACTCATTCAACTGTTCAAAGATTCATTTGTGGAAACCTAATGAGCTCGCACAGATAGTTGCCGACCGGTTTTCTTTAAAAAAATGCAAACGCTGTAAAAGTATCAAAAGATTTATGGCCGGTAAGACAAAAGTGTGCACTTCTCTTCTTAGAATGAGCCTGATTTAAGGCAGCAATCTGTCAAAGTGTCCCCCTAAAACAGCCTCACGCTACAAGTGTTAAGGAGGAATTAAGTGTCAAGCCCAGACAAAAAAAAAAAAAGTCATATTCTGTCCTGCGCGGTTCTTCTAAGCAAAAGGTGCGTTAGTAAGTAAACGGAGGAGCGGGGTGGGGTGTCCATCATGATCAGCAGGGCTCGGAGGAAACACTGGTTATTGCAGTACGCTGTGGAGGGAACACACAGGGATCTGGTGCAAGCGGTTCTGACACCGAACCGCTGAACAACTTT
This sequence comes from Odontesthes bonariensis, assembly GCF_027942865.1. Taxonomy (NCBI): domain Eukaryota; kingdom Metazoa; phylum Chordata; class Actinopteri; order Atheriniformes; family Atherinopsidae; genus Odontesthes; species Odontesthes bonariensis. The sequence goes on along the minus strand of NC_134509.1, from coordinate 3,352,265 downwards.
ATTGACAGGTTCTGCAGCTTACAGCTTACAGGACACACTACACCAGCATTACTTCTCACTGCAGCAACCATCGGAGGGCCTCCAGAGAGTGACAGGGCATTCACGGTACTGATTATACGTTTGTTTTTTGTTGTTTTTTTAAAGTAATTTGTGATCGTGTCACAATATTACAGATCAGAGGCCAAATCACAGCATCTTTGGTATTTAAAACCAGCTTCTCACTGATTCCCCACACTACAGATGTAATGACACACTTTGAACTTGTACTGGTTTCTTTGCAAAAGAGGCACTTAGAATCTAAACGAGTAAAATATGTGAGCCTTAGAAGTTCAAGGGTGATGTGCAGTCCATACGAGATGCAAAACAGAACATCTTCATGATGAAATTGTACAAGACAAAAACAGTTGACAATAGTTGTTACCGTAACAACAGATCCGAGAATAAATGTTTAGCAGGGTGAGCTTTTTGAACTCTAAGAAAAAAGGCAACTGGAAAATCTAAATCCACTCGCACAAATTTAGTCTTGTAAATGCAATCAGAGTTAATTACAATCAAATCCCAGCCACGCTTTGCTTCTTTAACCAATAAATAAAAATGTATTTACAAAAAATAAATGACAATAAATCATCAGTACAAAAATACCATAGTTTCCTTTTTACAAATCCCTTCAAAATACATTTTGCCTGACCTGAAGCAGGCTACAAAAAAACCATTTCATTATGAAATACAGTCACTTTTAAAGAAGTTCTCAGGAAATAATAATGTGGCAACAGTTCAACAGTTCAATGCATTTAACAAAAGAAACGATGGTGGCTCGTCTGTCGTCTGTCATAACTAAGTCTCAGTCAGCCACAATGTACTTTAATCTGCTAATTTCAAAAATAGAAACAAAACCACCGTGTTGTTGTTGTTTTTTTTTTAGAAACAATACACTATATTAACTATAGTGACTCCAGGAAACCCTTCCCCCCCCAAAAAAGACATCAAATGACATATAGAGGTTGAAATTTGAACACAAATGTAGCAAACACACAGTGAACAAAAGGTACAACTCGATTTTTGTTGACAGAATGTTCTCGAGAAAAGGTGTTTAAAGCCAGATAGAGTGGGATAGTGAGAGGTGAGGAGGAGAGAGTGTTGTTTTGGGTTTGTTTTACATACGGGTCTAGAAGATCCCACAACAGCTGTGTCAGAACGATCTCTGCAGAAACCAAAGAGAAAGAAAACTTTCAGCCTTTAATAACTGGAGATATTATAAAAAATCATGTTAGTAAAGAGATGTTCTCCATTTAAATAAGTAATCATTTTGTTTTATAAGTATACGCACACAATGAACGTCCTGCCAGCAGGTTTTACACCTCCGATCGGAGTGCGGCGGACGATCACCGATGAGTGTTTCGGGATGTGGGCTTCATCGTCTGTGTACTCTATAAAAACACAACGGAGATCATTAGAGAACACGGAACCTCACGACACCTGAACAGCAACACCGACATTCATTCATTCATTCATTCATCAGAACACGAAGCATTGGTGGAATTTGGAGAAAGGCGCCAAAGCAGATCTGTCAGAAATATCCATCTCTTACCTTTTTGTTTAACCTGCGTATCATTATTCAGCATTACAACATCAAACTGGTATAAAAATCCCAAACCGCTACGTTCTTTATATTAAGTCTTGATGCAAACTTTTACTTTACCTAAAAAATAAAAACCGGGTTGTTTTCACGTCTCTTATTTTTTCAGTTAATGAGTCTTGGATGTTTGTTTAAAAAAGAAAAATAATAATAACTAGGGCTGGGCAACAATTAAAATGTTTAATCTAATTAATCACATGATTTCCCTGATTAATCACGATTAATCGCATTTGTACGCAGAATCCAAAAATGAATCCAAAAGTAGCGTATAGCCTTTAGCATTTAGCTTTATTTTAAATGTGCTGCCATATGAATGAAAGTGCCATAACATTTGTTGTGCAAACACACTTTTAACATCAGCATCTTTCTGTAGTTTTTATGTAGAAGCCTCGCTCCACTGTCTGTTTCCTTGAATGACTTGCTGCTATCAGTTGTGTGTTTTGCCTTTAAGTGATATTTTAGACTGGAACTACTACGCTGAGAAGACAATTCAACTTGGCAGTGTTTACAGATGACTTTGGTTCTGTCGACTCCGCCGTCTGGAAGAACTTTAAAATGAAAATGGCCGAGTAAAAGTTCCGTACCCTTCTCCATGTTTGGTGGATCCGCCGATTACTTTCTTTTCCTGTTCCACAGCAGACAGCAACAGACTTTTACAAAATAAAAACCTGTGAGCAACAGACTTTTACAAAATAAAAGCCTGTGAGCGACAGACTTTTACAAAATAAAATAAAAACTGCGTTAATGCGCGATAAAATATTTATCGGCGTTAAAAAATTAACAAGTTAACTCGCCCAGCGCTAATAATAATAATAATAATAATAATAATAATAATAATAATAATAAGTGGGCAGCCATGGTTTCTCACTCTTTAATAAAAGAGGCAGAAATGATACAACTTCATACCGAATGCAGCGTTACTCTGGATTGTGCGACTCAACAACCACACATGCTGCAGTCTTAAAACACGTAAACCAACTACTGTGCAGGTTTTCGAGTAGTTTACACCAAAATAGTTCAAATGTCTTGAGTTTAGAAGTTGATCAGTTGATATCCGCCCTCTGAGGACATCACCTGTTTCATCCCAGCTCCTTACGCACTTATTAGTTTCCTAAATTGTCTTCCCATTTGTCTCTGTAACTAACTTCCTCTAGCACTAGTTATGCTCTTAGCTGTTTGGTTTTGGAAGGAAACGCACTTATGATTTCTTGTGACCTGAAGTTCTTTTGCCTTCCGATGTGGAACACACTGATTGTAAGTCCCTTTGGATAAAAGCGTCTGCAGAATGACCGTAATGTGATGTAATGTAATTATTCAGTATTCGAACAATGAGTCCGTTGCAAACTTGTGTTTGGAAAATGGAAAACAAAGGGGACAACTTCATTAAGTATTCAGCTAGTGTTATAGCAATATCCGCCCCTGTGATATCAAATAAAAGATTAACTTCTAATATCAATTAGTTTACTTTGTTTTTTTTAATAATGAACACAATATCTAGTTGCAGGACAACACAACAAACTGCATGTCATACAAAGAGGGGAAAAAAACCCTCAAAGACAAACCCGTGTTAAAAAAATACCAGCCTGCCTGCTAACCACCATTATCTACTCACAATCTGATTATAATGGGATTACTGGTTTCTCTGGCGTCATGCAGTGTGTCGTTAGTTGAAATACCTTCTCGAGTCTGCGCATTGGTGATCTGCAGGTCGCAGTCCGTGGCCTTGAGGCGCTCCCGGGACATAATCTGTCTTTTAAGCTCGTTGAGGGTGATATGGAGCCCATCGAAAGTGACCGTGTTGTAGTCCAGTTTGGAAGAAAACTTATAGTGAACACACGACATTTTTTTTTTTTTTTTAACAAGTCTAAGCAAAGGTCAATCAAGTACAAAAAAAAAACCACAGGCCTGTCATAAGAAAATTAAACAGCGTCAACACTGAACACAGGAGGCTAAATGTGGTGACTTTAATGGGAAAACCTTCTGAATATTCGCTGAAACAACTGGACAAAGAAAGGGATAAAAATGGGAAACGGGTTCGGCTCGCAGATGACGAGGGAGTCCTTGTTAATGCCAAAGAAAAATGAACGAGGTCTGAGGCCAGAGCGCCATTGAGAGGCACCGTGTACCTCGCCAGTCCTTTTAAAGTCCGATAAAACACAACAGAGAGCGACCAAATCCAAGAGAGTCCAAGCAGCACAACAAATTTCTATCACATGGATGTAAATGAGACCAAGTCCGTGGTGAACTGTCCTTGATGGAAAGCCCAAACCGCCACGCTGCGAGCCGCTTGTGTAGCTAGCTAGCAGCGGGCCTCGGGTTTCCGGAGCAGCAGCAGTCCTTGGGGGCAATGTTTTGCTTTTCTGACACAGTCCTTAATGATCAAATATAGAGAAACACTATTGAGACCCTCAAAAAGTCCACAAAACTTCAAAAATGTTCCACAATGTTTACGTTACTGCAGTTAAGACTTCAAAAAATATTATTCAGAAATCGTCCAGGTCCGTGTTAACGTTTAAATGGCTACCGCTAGCATGCTATACATGAAGATAAGCTAATCCTGCCTCGCCACTGAACACATTATGAAACACCAATGGCTAACAAAAGCTAGCAGCTAGTGGCTAACGGGGCTAATGCTAATGTTGTTAGCTGTCAAATAATCTGTCTAAATCCACCAGTTTTGCAGTCAGAGAGGAAAAAGTTCCTCTTCGATCCACGATAATTTTCCACCACGAAAAAAACAGAGTTATCCAGATGATTCTTCAGTGAAAATCCATAAAATCCATTTCGGTGATCCAAGTTGCTCCTCTCCTCGCTGTTTCATCAAAATGGCGTCGGACGGAACCGGATGTAACTAGGGTTTTACAAAGAGTGCATTAAAAGGCAAGCGATTTATCCCCACTCAAAAGCAGTTGAGCCCCGATTTAAGTACGAGGAAATTATTTTGTATGCATAATTAAAAAAATATATATATATATGACGAAGGACACTTTCAGAAGCTTAGGTATCCTAAACTGGCACAATGGGAGATATTTCTGTTTCGTATCCATATATGAACTTGTTTTCTCTTGGTGTTTTTTTGTTTTACTGTGTAAAGCACATTGTGATTTTTATCTATGAAAGGTGCTATATAAATAAACTTCTTCTTCTTCATATGTAGCCTATGGTTCCACTGAAGGTTCCATTTAAACGGGGGACACCACTAAATAAAATAATATATTTTATTTTATTATAATATATTTATAATCATATATTTTATAATAATACTATATAATATTACTTATTATAATATATTTTATAATAATAATAATAATAATATAATATAATATATAATTATCATTATTATTATGTATTTTATTTATGGTATATTTATGCATCACAACACATGGATATCATTGACCTTTTTTCCTGTGTTCTGTTGCTAGCTTTAGTTAGGCTTATTAAAAAAACAAAACTAAGCTATATAAATACTCAGGTTGCTGGTCATGACCTCCACATGTCAACTGGACTCTTCCGAGCACAATTTAATGATCACAAACACACCGAATGAAACATTCTGACACAGATTACTCGATCTAAAATGTTTCATTTCGTAACGTTATTTTATCTATTTTTTCCACAACCATCTGGCCAGCTTAAAAAAATATCTTACAAACACCCCTGGGGGTCCCAAATCTCTGGCTGAGAATCACAAGCGTTGAAAATAATTGGATGTTTCAGTTGAGTGTGTGAGAGACATACTATGATAAGTAAGCTGTGCTTCACAGCACAATATCCACAATGATGACTGTTTTAAGCAATCTCAATCGGTAGGCTGCTTCAAAATTTATATTCAGATCTATCATCTGTTCATCGCTTTTTGCGATAACGATTGTTTGCTTGATTGTGTGCTTACTGCTATCTGTGTACCAATGAAGACGTTCCTGATGGAATAGATTCACAGAATAGATTTTAAAAGCCTGCTGTGGGTTTACAAATCCCAGAACAGTTTAGGCCCAAAATACATCTGTGATCTGTTCAGAGAATATAAAGCCAGCAGAGCTCTTAGATCCAAGGACTCAGGTCAGCTGGTCCAGTCCAGAGTCCAGACTAAACATGGAGAAGCAGCATTTAGCTGTTATGCTGCAAACAAGTGGAACAAACTGCCAGTGGAGATTAAACTTTCACCAAATGGAGACATTTTTAAATCCAGGTTAAAAACATTTCTGTTCTCATGTGTCTATGCATGAAATCTGCATGATATCTTTGAACTTATCTGGACTGTTGCTTGTTTTTAAATTCATTTTAATCATTTTATTTGTTTCTCTTTATATTCTTTTATGTATTTTTAATGCTTCTTACACTCCCTGCTGCAATGCTTTTATTTTATGTGAAGCACTTTGAATTGTTTTGTACATGAAATGTGCTACAAATAAATTTGATTGATTTAATTTAATTTAATTTAATTTAATTTAATTTAATTTAATTTAATTTAATTTAATTTAATTTAATTTAATTTAATTTAATTTAATTTGATTTGATTTGATATGATTTGATCTGATTTGATTTGATGGAGAAGAGTGATTACAAGGCTCCAAATGGGCTCAGTGTGAAAGGTCATTTTCCTGTGTGTTCCTCCTTCGGATCCTTAGAGCATTTATAGTGACGAGAGACCAAACCAAAGCTAAGAGACTGCTTCAAATAAATGGTCATCAAAGGGAAGGGGAAATTATTTTGTTAGTTAAATGTGATGTACAGTTCATTTTGAAACTCTTATTTCTATAACTTCAAACTTTCTTTTTTTTCTTTAGTTTTTCCTCCTGGTCAGAAACCGGCTTCTGCTGGCTGCATGCCAAACACAGTTATTTCACAGATATAACATTGATTGTTCAATGATATATTGAGTTAATCAACTGATGCAGCTACAAACTTAACCTACATTGTACTGTTTGTCCAGTGATCTAATGCAATCTTTTTATTTTCTCATTATTCTACGACCCCAACCTACTCTTTAACAACTTGTTCAATCATGGCTTCATAACTCATTTAGTGCTCCAGAGGCGTCGTGTAGAAGAGGATTAAGATGCTCAGCTATATCACACCCATGCCAGGATTTTGTGACGGACGTCTCTGAAATAGTGTCAAAGTGCCGGGGACTGGAAATGACATGAAAACAAGACTCTCAGCTCACTATGTGTGACTTCCTCCTGTGGACGATAGACACCGAAAGATTGAAGAAAATATATGAAGAGCTCAAAAGGTAACTGCAGTTTCTTGTGAAATCAAATTCATCACAGCTGCCTTAAATGTTTACCTGGATACTGCTGCCGCTGCCATGGTAACCCTCCAGGTTTCTCTGTCTGCCCGCTGTTGTGCTGATGTACAGTCTGTCTTCTGAGGCTGTTTGTCCCACCCTGACACCGTCAGTAACACGGCTCATTCATGCGCGTTCATACACAGGAAGGCCTTGATATTTTGTAAGCGCAGGGGGTCTTAACTTAGCTGTGCCTTTGCTCATATATCTGTGCTTAGCTTGGACATTTGCTTCTGCCGTCACTAATGCAAGAACGCACGTTTGAATATTCACTCTCACACGCAGACTCCTGCCTGTTCAATACAAAAGCTACACTTTGGGACACAAAAATGAGGACAGGAGCAGCACACAGTTATGTCAGAGTCAGGTGTGTGTTTTTTTTCTTGCTTTTTATTTCCATGACCGTTTCTCATTTTTATGGACAGCTTCACCATAACTGACGCATTACTGGAAACACACAAACTAACTTGCACACAAATCACAGATTTATCTACAGTAGCATTGCAGAAACTAACAAAAACTAGGGCTGGGCAACGATTAAAATGTTTAATCTAATTGATCACGATTAATCGCATTTGTACGCAGAATCCAAAAATGAATCCAAAAGTAGCGTATAGCTTTTAGCATTTAGCTTTATTTTAAATGTGCTGCCATATGAATGAAAGTGCCATAACATTTGTTGTGCAAACACACTTTTAACATCAGCATCTTTCTGTAGTTTTTATGTAGAAGCCTCGCTCCACTGTCTGCAGACAGCAACAGACTTTTACAAAATAAAAGCCTGTGAGCAACAGACTTTTACAATAATAAAATAAATAATAAAACAGGGGTGGTCCGTGGCGTAGTGGGTTGAGCAGGCGCCCCATGTACAGAGGCTACAGTCCTCGCTGCAGCTGGCCCCAGTTCAAGTCCCACATCGGACGGCCCTGTGCTGCGTGTTGTTCCCCCTCTCTCTGTCCCTTGCTTCCTGTCTCTCTGAACTTTCCATTAAAGGCACAAAAGCCCCCAAAAATTATTTAAAATAATGCATTAATGCGTAGTTAACGAGTTAACGCGATAATAACGAGTTAACTCGCCCAGCCCTAACAAAAACACACAAAAAAACGGGTCTCACGATTGTGTTCTTGTTCACGTCTTCTATTTTTCTCTGAGTTTGACAACAGCAAATCAAACAAACTGGTTCTCTCTTGACCTGAAAAGATGAACTGATTGACAGAAAAAACAGAAAATCTGCGACTCTCTGCTAAAGTTGTCCTGTCACAGTGTGCTTTATCTCCCCTTCCCTGCCTCTAACTCCTCAGACCGGCGTCGTCCTTCGACTGGAGGCGCAGTTTCCCGGCAGCATCTCTGCGTTGTTGTGCGCGGCAGCCGTTGTTAAATCATCCATGCCCATGTTAATCTTACCGTCTTTGAGAGGCGAGGCTAAGGTGTACAGCATGAACGCTGAGTCCACCGTCACCGGTGAAGGCAAACCCGCCATGGCCGTGACTTTGGATTCGGCTGAGATGGGCGGCTCTCTGCAACGCATCAACGGTGTTTGATAAGCCGAGTCCCCCATGCTCTGGTTGCTCTTGTAACTGTAGCGGCGGCTCCGGCTCTGGTAGTAACGCTTGCGGTAGTAAGACGAGGTGCGGGAGATGGGGGGTTTCATGAGAGAAGGCCGACCTTTGGTGCGCAGCTGTCTGTGCTTATCAATGAACACGTGCACTGCCAGGACGCCCACCATCTCAGCCAGCACGAAGGACAGCGCTCCGAAATAAAAGGACCAGCCGTAGGAGTAGCTCTTCTTGTTGTCACTTTGGCTGGGATCCCCTGAGTTGGCTGATATGTATACAATGATGCCGATGATGTTACTAAGACCTAAAGAAGAATTAAGAGGGATAAAGAGGGTCAGGATGTGCTGAAAATTAGCTGAAAAAAAAACAATAATGTACACGTTTAGTGTTTAAAGGGATAGTTCGCCTCTTTTGACATGAAGCTGTGTAACATCCCATATCAGCAACATCATTTATGAACATCTTATTACCCCCTGCTGCGTCCTGTGAGCAGAGTTCCAGCCTTGTTTTGGTGTTGATGAAGGTAGTCCGGCTAGTTGGCTGGGGTTTAAAAAATAAAGCGTTTTGCTTCTCAAAACAATATGCGTTCAACAGAGTAATACATTTGCATCACAAAATGGTTCTCCAGGAAAAAGTCAGACCTCACAATCGCTTGGCCCTATTTTCTCTCCCTTCGTATCACTGCCTGCTGTGCAGACCGTGCAGACCGAAGTGCAGACCGAGCAGTAAATACAGTAACAGGCACGGCTATCGCTAGGCGGCTGAACGCATTGATATGAAGGGAGAGAAAATAGGGCCAAGAGATTGTGAGGTCTGACTTTTTCCTGGAGAACCATTTTGTGATGCAAATGTATTACTCTGTTGAACGCATATTGTTTTGAGAAGCAAAACGCTTTATTTTTTAAACCCCAGCCAACTGGCCGGACTACCTTCATCAACACCAAAACGAGGCTGGAACTCTGCTCACAGGACGCAGCAGGGGGTAAGAAGATGTTCATAAATGATGTTGCTGATATGGGATGTCATACAGCTTCATGTCAAAAGAGGCGAACTGTCCCTTTAAGGCTAAATTAAAACAAGACAAATGCAATAAAACATTTTTCTCAAGAGTACACCAAAACTGAAAATAGGAGATTAAAGAATGGTCTGAAAGGGTTACATTCAGGTCATTTGGGAGACTAATTGACCAGAAATATAAGATGTTGACATCAGTGCTTGTGTTTGTGTCTGACCTGCAGAGACAAAGAGAATACCAGCGCAGAGAATGACATTGTAGCGTGATTTGTAGAATTCACTGGCAGCTACACAAACACCCCCAAGAAATAGTAATCCCACACTGAGGATGGGGAAGAGGCTGGAGGCTCGTACCGCTCCTGAAGAGAGTGGTGGGACAGTGAACGGATGAAATGTCTATCACAGCTGTCAGAGCAAACTGTTGAACGTACTCTGTTGTTACCCACTTAGTAAATACTCTGCAGCATCCTGCTCGTAGTCTGCATCGTCAGGAAAGTGATCAATGTCTTTGCAAACGCCCTCAAAAATCCCTGAAGAAAAACACAAAAACAGGCTCTTTTATACACAACAAGGCCAGCCATCCAAGCATCTGTTACGCTTCTTTATTTTTCTGCATACACTTTGGTTTTAAACTTACCTCGGAAAGCAGCTGGAATTGATTTTAACAGACTTAAAGGACAAGACCGTTTTTTTGACATTGGGCCCTTGATTTCACATTATAACATGATGTTCTACTCACCCCTGCTTGTTGTTGGTAATTTGGAGCTGTTCCGAAGATATTCGAGAGGCGTCTGGCTGCTCTCTTGAGATATTCGGCCATGAAACGGTTTCCTATGGGCAACGTTATACAGGCACAAACTATGCTGTTTATAATTTATTAATTACTGTACACTAGCACTGATAACGTGGAGGTGCGTCGCTTACTTAAAAAAATCCGGGTTACTATAATTTTGAATTTTTGTCGTAAAGTGGGTCTGTGGTAGTAGCACGATGATGACGACAGTAACACCCACTTTACGACAAAAATTCAAAATTACAGTAACCCGGATTTTTTGAAGTAAGCGACGCACCTCCACGTTATCAGTGCTAGTGTACAGTAATTAATAAATTATAAACAGCATAGTTTGTGCCTGTATAACGTTGCCCATAGGAAACCAAAACCGAATATCTCAAGAGAGCAGCCAGACGCCTCTCGAATATCTTCGGAACAGCTCCAAATTACCAACAACAAGCAGGGGTGAGTAGAACATCATGTTATGATGTGAAATCAAGGGCCCAATGTCAAAAAAACGGTCTTATCCTTTAAAATGAAGTCATTATCAGAATTTACTCTGTCTCAATAATTGTCACTGGAATCTGCCCAGCCTATCCTGCCACTGATAAGACGACGCCATCAGCAGTCACGTCAGACGGGTAATAGCTTACTACTGAAAAGAATAGATTTTAAAAGCCTGCTGATGGTTTACAATCTGTGATCTGTTCAGAGAATATAAAGCCAGCAGAGCTCTGAGATCCAAGGCCTCAGGTCAGCTGGTCCAGTCCAGAGTCCAGACTAAACATGGAGAAGCAGCATTTAGCTGTTATGCTGCAAACAAGTGGAACAAACTGCCAGTGGAGATTAAACTTTCACCAAATGGAGACATTTTTAAATCCAGGTTAAAGACATTTCTGTTCTCATGTGTCTCTGCATGAAATCTGCACGATATCTTTTAACTTATCTGGACTGTTGCTTGTTTTTAAATTCATTTAAATGATTTTATTTGTTTCTCTTTATATTCTTTTATGTATTTTTAATGCTTCTTCCACTCCCTGCTGCAATGCTTTTATTTTATGTGAAGCACTTTGAACTGTTTTGGACATGAAATGTGCTACAGATGAATTTGATTTGATTTGATACTGGGCAGTATTTTTTTTTACAAAGATTTAAAAGATGGTAAGTTTTTGCACACCTTTCATGCACTTTTACTGTCTCATAGTCACAGCAGACGTGCAGCAGGGGAGTGGCCACTGTGCATAACACAGAAAATTGTGAGAAAGTTTATAACAATATGATGCAAAAGTGAGATTTTTAGTTCTAACCTCTGTCTACACCAGGTAAGACGCAACTTAAAATAACTTAGTAGTTTGATTTTCTTTTAGTCGCGAATGAATTGTGAAAACTAATTTTTGTCAAATCTTTATGAATGAATAAGGAAAGATTACGGTTGAATTCAACTCATACATGTGAATCTGACACATATTAGTGCTGAGGCAATAATGTGGGAGTAACCTGGCTGCACTTTTATCCTACTCTATTCTGAGTGTTTTTTCTTCTTCTTCTTCTTCTTCTTTTTTTTTTTTTAAAAACATGGGAATCCCACACAGATGTGAACAAGCAAGGGACCGAATAGCATCACATAAGCTAGTTCACATAACAATGTCCATTTCCCATCCTGGACTAAGAAATCAATCTGCTGAAATCAAAACAATAAATTATTTAACCCCCAGTTGTGTTGTTTAGTGACCTTTTAAGTTCTCATGCCACTGACACATATAAATAGGCTGAGCATAGCAGCACAGAAGATTCAAGATTCAAAGTTTTATTTGTCGCATGCATTGTTATACACGGTACAACATGCAGTGAAATGACCTTTGACCGCCGTCCACAAAATACAAACTATAAACTATAAAATACAAAATATAAACTAGGTAGCAAAGTAACATTCATGGAAAGTTAAAGTAAAATTAAAAATTCCTAAATTAGAATAGTAGAATATCAAATAAAATATATAAGCAAGATTAAAATACAAAATAAGATTAAAAATATATACATATAGAATAAAATAGAGTGTAAAATAAAGTAAAGTAAATATATGTATGTGCACAGAAGCAGCAATATTCCTACAAAAACAAAATATAATCCATTTAGTTTTGGTAGAGAAAACTCAGTTTGTTTGTTAGTTTTTTACCCATCTAATACTTGGTGTGCACCTATTCCTCACAGCTGCCCTGATGTTGGTGAAGCACAAAACAAGATAACCGTGGTACCATTTCTGCAAATATATGATAAACCCTTCAGAAAACAGGCAACGTGATTAAAATCATACCTCAAGTAAGTGTAAAGTGAATGTTTTCTTTTCCGGTCATGAAGTAGAAGCACAGCATAGAGACTCCATTTCAACCTCAAGAACCAGAAGTTAAACAAAGTGCCAGGGAGATATTTACCCCACAAAACACCTCTGGTGAGTTGGTAGTATGTTTGCCATCACCTGTGTTTTGGGGCTGAGGCGAGCATAAGAAAGAATGATTGATTGCTGATCTTTTAAAAGCATTTACTCGGGTTTACATTCCACAATACAAATTAAAAAAACCTCCCACACCTAAGCACAACCCTGTGTAACGGAGTTAAGGTGTCGTGTGATTCCACTTTTCACACAACACACAAACTTAGTCCTATGGTACTTAAATGCAGTAAACAGCAGTCGGACCTCGCCGTCTCCCTGGTAGGTGCACGAGTTATGAGCTCAACTATTGTTTTATATGAATTATTTTCATTTTATTACTAAGGTTTAAGTTGTATTTTATAAACCTATAGCTCCCAAACGGTTGAGCACATTCTTTTTCATAAATGTTGACGGTATTTTTGTGTTTCTTGTAGTGTTGGGCGAGTTAACTGGTTATTATCACGTTAACTTGTTAATTATTTATTAACGCAGGTTTTATTTTTGTAAAAGTCTGTTGAATGCATCACATTCACACAATTACAGCAAACACCACCAAGCATGGCGTAATAAAATAAAGATAAACTAGCAGCTAACATCACTGCTACAGTTGTGAAGCTAACGGAGCTAACCGGCGCTACTTCCTGTTTTACTTGTTTCAACATAAAAGCACGTATTTCAAAATGCACAACAAATGTTATGGCACTTTCATTCATATGGCAGCACATTTAAAATAAAGCTAAATGCTAAAAGCTATACGCTACTTTTGGATCCATTTTTGGATTTTGCGTACAAATGCGAATAATCGTGATTAATCAGGAAAATCATGTGATTAATTAGATTAAACATTTTAATTGTTCCCCAGCCCTAGTTTTTTGTTTATAAAATGGCTAGTGCTGCACAGTTTTCAAGGAAAGCGGGACTGACTGTCTTAATTCCCCACCAGACGTCCGAAATAAAAGGCGAGTTTGCCAACAGTCTTCTTCTGTGAAATACACAACGCAACAGATAGTAAAAAGCCGCTACACCAACAAGAAGGTGCAAGATTGGCAGATTTCTTCTTTTCACTGCTCTGCCTGTGTAGTGAATCCAGGTTATCCATTGGCCTTGGTTGCAGACAGACGTGTGGTCAAACACGAGTAGACGCACAATCCTCCTTTGCACTACAACACTTTAATGTAGACCTACGGAGAATCAGCCCGATTCAAGCCGGCTGCCATCATTACCCCGTCCCTTTTGATATTTACACAGGCACATATTGATGAGTTTGTTCCTGCTTGCCACACTGATTTCACCAGTATTGACTGTGTGCTTTTGATCGCCATGGTTACCCACGGTGAGTGAGAAAAGTCCAACACTGGGAAAACATTCATTTGGATCGTTTTCAGGAATAAATTTGTGTCTAAACACCTATATCATTGTTATTCAAACTATTCAAACTTAGAATAATCTGACATTGGTGTCTCACATCTGCATCTCATTGTGAACCTGTCCCACAGTGTTTAATGTCCTCACACAGCCAATGCATACACACATCTCTACCAGCTCTTCTGGCCCGATCCGGAGTTATATATTCCATACGTCGACCTGGCAGCTTTCAGCTATAGATCTCTCTTCCGGTTCGTGGCTTTTAGTGACACAGACAAACTCATAAGCAGCAAAGCATGCAGAGGAAGCATTGATGTCCTCTGCATGCTTTGTTGCCTCCCCATTAGAACATTTTAGATTCAATTGAGGCGGTAAGCAGAGGGAGGGGCAGAGAGGAGCAGAGTGGAGTGAAAGTGAAATATAAGACAGAGAAAGAAAATCGGCGGCACATTTTCTATGAATTCCGAAAATTAGCAAAGAAAACGGGAGACATGAGTGCAAGACCAGGAATGGTGTCATTAAAAGGCAAAGAAAGATAAATGTCATTTCCATCCATCCCAGATCCAGGACTTGACCCCTGCTCTATTTCTCTTCAAGATACACCCTCATTAATTCAGTCTATATTAAAAAAATGACAAAAAGGTGAGATGTGCCACACTTAAATAAGTTCCCTGCTCGATGAGATATTTTTTCCTTCGGCACAAAGAGCTGCGACCCACCAGTGAACCTTGCTCAGCAACTTTTTGCCGAGCAGCTGCACCTTTATCTGAAATTTAGTTTAAGTGTCTTTTATTCACAGTTGAAAATAGAATTTTGAATCAAAACGTAGTGCTTTCATTAGAATAATTTATTCTTTTATTCATTAAAAACCCATCAATAAAACCCCTTTATGTTGTATTTAACACCGTCAGGTCATATGGGACTGTGATTTATATCCATGTGATTCAGAATGTGTTTGAATGTAAATATTTCTGTAGATATAAACACCTGTAGGCGTCACATTTCATAGATGGGAGTGCTCCTCATAAAAGTGCTATGTATTACTACTATGTATTACTCTGTTGAACGCATATTGTTCTGAGAAGCAAAACGCTTTATTTTTTAAACCCCAGCCAACTAGCCGGACTACCTTCATCAACACCAAAACGAGGCTGGAACTCTGCTCACAGGACGCAGCAGGGGGTAAGAAGATGTTCATAAATGATGTTGCTGATATGGGATGTCATACAGCTTCATGCCAAAAGAGGCGAACTATCCCTTTAAAGGTATTTTTAAGAAACCAGCATGATAGCGAAACTTCTGAACTCGGTTATGAATGAATGAATTAGAAAAGGAAAGGAAAAACAAAAGAGAAGACGCACGGAATAGAGCGCACCCTACCCTCGGTGCAGCAGGTCCTCCACAGACCCGAGTGGGTCAGAACCTCTTCGTTCTTGTGAACCGTCTCGTTGTCGTTCAGGTTCTTGGAGCGGCACATCCCAGGGGAGTAAAGCCAGTAGTCCGTGCCCACGGCGATGGTCATGAGGCTGAAGGCGCAAAAAGCCCCCGCCGTGGTCAGCAGCATCATCACTCCCCGGTTACACACCCTCATGTCGGCTTTGCCTCCGCCGCCGCCGCCGCACCGAGGAGCCCTCCAGAGTACCAACACTTGCGGGATTTAGAAAAACTGTTCACAACCAACTTCTGGTGTCTTAACTTTTTGTAGTTCCAGTCGCCTGAAGGACCCACAGATGAGCGTTTGAGCGCATTATCCCGTGCAGCCGCGCAAAACTCATACAGTTGGATAACCGTACCAGACGCTCATTACGCGCATCAAACTTTGCTCAAAGCGTGCAAATGTTTCCGCGTAAAAGCCGCAGAGGAGGACCACGGGCTGTGGCCATTTTGTCAGAGTAACAAAAGGAGCTGAGAGGAAAGTAGGGAAGCCTGGATGATAGTAGTTTGGTGGAAACACCATCGGCAGCGATACTCTGGACGCGCTCTGGTTTGTTGCAGCTCAACACTGAAGCTCATGTCTGCAGGATAACCCCGCCTGCCAGAACGCACGTTTATGTGTGCGTGTGTCACATTTGGGCCTGCAGTGCTGTCCACACTGAAAAAAAAACAACTCGTAAGATTTACTTAAAAAAAACTCTGTAAGTAGGCTATTTGCACTCAAATGATTTAAGTAATATTTAATGCTGCAATATCAAGTAAATTTTTCTCACCATAAAACATAACAGTTTTGAAGACATTAAGTAACATTTACTTAATCACATCCAAGTTTCAAGTTATATTTATTTAAACAAATGAAGTAAAATCTACTTGTTTTTCATAGGCAGGAACATCATTTTACTCAAAATTTTAAGTAAAGTTTATGTATCTGTAGTATTTGCTGTCATGAAGTAACTTAGTTCATTTTAACGATACACTTTCAGAGTAAAGTTTATGTAGTATTTCTAGGTTTATGTACATACAACTATTAAACATTTAAATTGTATGAGGAAACCTAAGTAAAACTTACTCTTCCCCCATAATTCATGTATTACGTTAATAAAATGTTTCATTTTACCTAAGAAGCAGTAGTTCTTACTGAATCTTAAAAATACAAGGTAGAAATTATGACAGTTACTCTAAGAGTTTACTTCACCAAAAAGTCACTTTTTTCACTGTACCAGTTCAGCAATACGGAGAGCAGCACAGTACTATGAAGGAATACACCAAATATATATATATATAAATAATTATATAAAAATAAATAAATAAAATACATCAAACACAATTAGAACTGTCAGGGTGAAACATTTTCCAAATGAAAACTGAAAGAGGAAAGCACAAAGACCAGAAATGGTTTCAGGGTTTCTTTTAATGCTCATTCTGTATGTACCTCTCACACATAGGTAAGGATGGTGCATGCATCACATGTATACTGTACTTTAAAATTTTATTTCTTGAGAACATCCTCCTCTTAAACCTCTTGCATTTTGCATAGTAAATATTCCCACATCCCCCCCTCCCCAATATCTTTATCTTACTATCACATTTCCTCAGAATGTAGAGATTTGAAAGTTAGCTGAGGACAAGGGAGGAATGAAAAGAAAGAAAGAAAGAACACAGATAAAGTATAGATATACAGCAAGGGACGAAGAAGAGGAGAAGGTAAGATAGAAAAATGGGAAACCGAAATATTTAAAAGTGACATCAAAGAAGTCTCAAAGAGAAATGGGATCGGGCTGTGAGGAAAAGCAGAGAAGTGTGTAATAACACGATAAACACTTCTACCTCTGGATCCCATTTCTATTTACACATACACATGTCAAACACAAGTCAGAAGTATACACAAACTCTATATGTTCACTGATAAATATCCATATTTTCTGGTCATGGACAGCCATTCAGTCTTTGCTCTGATCCTTGTAAAGCAAACCTCTCAGCTGAGCATATTCCAACACTTTTAGAGATAACAAAAAACGGCAGAGTGGAAATTAAACGCTGGAATTAAGCGAGGATTTCTCCCAAGGGACTTGGATCGATACATTCAAAGACACCTCACAAGGTTTTTTTTCTTTTATTCTCCTCTGTGATGTCAAAAGCAAATCTTAAACTACTGTACCAACGAACATGGCATGCATAGAAGAGCTCCACCACAACGACTGTATAGGCCTACACAGCACTGAGCCACTGCATACATAGTGCCAGAGAGACAGAAAAGAGAAAGACACATGTACACATCAGGGCCAAACAGGCGTTTCTCCATTTTCTTTTTTTTTTGCTTTTTTGCATCAGTTTGGAAGACGAGACTTGTTTGAGATTAAGTTCAGGACTGACTTTGACACGAGGTTATAAATCGTCACAGTTTCCCCTCCCTTTATTTTGCAGTGTGTGTGTCTATGTGTGAGCACATACACGGCAGAGATGGGGAATCGAGTCGCTGTGACTTGGACTCGAGTCGCTGTTTTGATGACTTGTGACTTGACTTGACAAAAAATATAAGACTTGAGACTCGACTCGGACTTGGAAGTTAAAGACTCGGCACTTGACTTGACTTGAGACACGATGACTTGAATGACTTGAGTGTTAAGCATCTAGCATAACTTCGAACTTTGTTCGTCATTTGAAGATCCATTCTGACCAGTAAGTGCTCGTCAAATTAGCTAATGTTATCCTGTTAGCCTAGCAGGTAGTTAGCTAACGTTAGCTTGATATGATACGCGGTGGACAGGTTGGACACATTGGCCAATGATGTTTACTGACACATGGGCGTCACACCCGTGGGGGATGGGGGTGTTTCGACACCCCCACTTCTATAGCAAGATGATTTCACCCCCCAAACATTTTCCAAAGGTAAACCAGTTTGCCCCATGGATGTATTATATTAACGGTTTGCCCACCCTCGTAGTGCACCAACATAAAATGTGTTTTAAAGACTCTGTAGCCTCTTTAGAATAATTCCATCCAGATTTGAGCAGTCTAACTATTGTAGTTTCCATACAGGACCTAGTTTAGGGCGATCAAAATGCAAAAATGCAGTGAAATGGCCCTTTATGCCCATCCCTTTAATTCGCGAATCCGAGGCCAACTTCAGCGTCGTGTCTCTGGGCTTGATGTGGCGCTCATGTGCCCCCCCTGGAACACCCCCACATTTAAAATCACTGCTCCACCCCTGTACTGACAGTTACTTATATCTTGTATTTTCACTTTATTAAGATCAGATTCTACAGGTAAAATTGCAATAATAAGGTGACTTGACTTGCCCAAGAAAAAATTACTTGAGACTTGCACATGTGTGACTTGGTCCCGTCTCTGGCATACGGATTCATGATGCAACTCTTACAGGCTGAAGAGAAGGGAATTAAGTAAACAAACTCTTCATGATCGACAGAGCAGAAAGCTACAGCCTTCCTGCGACCCCTGACCTGCTCACCGTGAGGTCCTGTAACTACCAGCTGCCCGTCACCATGCCTGTCACCATGTGGGCAGAAGGAAAACTCAGCCGCCTGCAGGGTTAGCTTTCTTTTGCTCCGTGTTTGTAGATAAGGGAACTTATAATTGTCCACTTTGGGGCGTTTTTTGAGGGAAGATTTGAAGACTTATGTGTATGAAAACAAAATGTTGTGGCTTTGACTTTCCAATCGTGCGATTAGTTGCTGGACAGGACTTAATGAAATGTAACCGGGCTGCATGGTTGGAGTACAAGTCTTTTTTTGGGGGGGGGCTGCATCTCAGACTTGGATGACAAATTCAGGGTTGGTGTAGGAGAAGCCTTGGAACTCGTTCTGGTCCAGGTTCATGATGAAGAGTTTGTCCGTGGGCGTCAGCTCCACTGGCATCTTTGTGAACTCCTTGTCAAAGTTGCCGACGTCGTGGCGCGATTTCTGCCACAAAAGAGACAAGAAGACGACGAAGGGAGAAAGAGTTAGACATGCAAAAGTTAGAGGGAAAGGTATAGAGCGATGAAAAGAAAGAGTGGAAAGAGAACTGCTGACAAGGAATAAGAACAACATTTTCGTATGAGCACACAGATAAAGACCAAAAGAAGGACGCCGGCTTTTGTAGCACACTCAAAGACGGTTAGAACATGTAGAGTTGGGGTAGTTACTGTTTTGCAAACACTAATAAGTCTCAAGTCTTTTGAAGTGCGGTCAAGTCCTAAATCCTAACGTCTTTTTGGTATTTGGTGTCCCTCAGTCTGCTAATGATCATCTGTGTACGGCCACTCTTTTCTGCTCGAGTTACAATATTATTCAGAAGATTTTCTTTCTTTAAAGGCTCAAAGGTGACGGAACTCATTTGTAAAAAGGGAGACACACTTTGAGGTCACTGATGGTTAATAAATATGAACCAACGAGTTGTTTTCAATGGATTTAAATTTTTAGTGCTTCGAGTTTGATGTTGTGTTTGTCATCAGATCCGATCAGATTCATTAAAAGTGAAGGAAATCAAACCAACACAATGATGTGAAAGATGCTCAAAACCTTTTTTTTTTAATTTTTTTTTATTTAGCCATCATGTTTGGGTTATAAATACAGTTCCTGCTACATGTGGCTGCTTTCCTATTCTGTCACTTAAGTACTCGAGTGCAGGTTTAAGTATTTATCAATGGGCTTAAAAACCATCCTCACAATGTTTCAAGTCTGTTTTATGACAATAAACCAGTGCTGGTATGACCAGCTGATCATACCTCCCCATGTTAGATGTACAACGAAAATGAAAATTTAAGTGAATATCTAATATAATACATATACTATCATGCGAAAAGGAAATACATCCTCTTTCAATTCTAAGCTTTGACATATAAGAACACTATAAAAACATCTGGTCGTTTCCAGGCCATAAAATGAAGTAAATACAACCGCAGATAAACAGCAACATGTGTTACATTACATTTATATTACAGTCATTTATTTGACTAAAACTAAGACAAAATGCTAAAGCAGTGTGTAAAAACATTGTTTTTTGTTTAACGATTCAAACATTTGTAGGTCTACCTTTATCAGTTATGAGAGCATTTTGGCCCACTCTTCTGAGATCTGCTGTATGTTTCTGCACAGCTCTCCTAAAGGTCCCGCCACACCATTTCTATCAGGCTGGACTTTAACTGAGTCGTTTCAACACTTTATTTTCCTTTTTAGCCACTTCTGTTGTGGATCCACTGCTCTGTTTGAGCTCATAGTTCTGCTGCATGTCCCCATCTCCTCTAAGCTTTAGCTATCAGACAGATGGTCTCACATTTCACTCTTACAAACCTAAGATGTGCTGTCGTGTTCTTTTAGGACAAAAGACGCTTTCTCTGTACCGTCTTTTGAACTTGCTGGAAAAATAGGCAATTATCTTGAACGTTTTCCACTTGCAAATAATCGTTCTTACTGTAGAACTATGGGTTGTTCTCAGAGGTGGGTAGTAACGAGTTACATTTACTCCGTTACATTTACTTGAGTAAGTTTTTGAAAACATTATACTTCTAGGAGTAGTTTTAAATCTCTATACTTTTTACTTTTACTTGAGTAGATGTGTGCAGCAGAAGCTGTCCTCTTACTCCGCTACATTAGGCTACAATGAGCTGGTTACTTTTCTTCTTACCTCTTTGGTATTCTGCGCCTCATTATTTTTATCCCCCGCGTACGCCTCATTTTAATGTTTTATTCTGACAGAGAGAGAGACTTCCGCCAAAGGCTCTACCACCTGACTGTGTTCCACCAATCAGACGCAGCCGTGCAGTCTGGTCACGTGACCATACTCAATCTCAGCGGCGGGACGGGTTAGCTTTAGCATTAGCAGTCGTAGCAAACAAAGAAACAGATGAAAAATGTCAGAACCAACGGTGGGAAATGAAGACGCAGACGAGGCCTCATACTGAAAGCATGTTTACCTTACAAAGAGTGAGAAACAGCAGCTACATTATGTGTCTTCTGTGTCAACCAAAACAAACGCACATTTCAGCAGAAACTCAACATCTAACTTGAGGAAACATGTAGCGGTAAGTTTCCTAAACTCGTTTTTCCCCCCATGGATAGGTGAATGTTTGTTTTTTAGGTTACATATGGGTTACAGATGTTTTAAACATTTCCTAAGTCTCTCTTATTTTTTGTTGAAGTTCTTGAATTTACCTGGATTATTTTAATTTAAGCTAATTTGTAATTAATTAATTCATTTTAATTTATTTTATCAATTGGATGAACTCTAATTTGCCTAAAGATGATTATTTAGTATGTTTGTCTGTCTGATTGAATGCTTGTGTTAACAAATAAATCAGACGTTACTCAACAGTTACTCAGTACTTGAGTAGTTTTTTCACCAAGCACTTTTTTACTCTTAAGTAATTATTTGGATGACGACTTTTTACTTTTACTTGAGTCATATTATTCTAAAGTAACAGTACTTTTACTTGAGTACAATTTTTGGCTACTCTACCCACATCTGGCTGTTCTGAAATGGCCTTCTAACCCTTCCCAGACTTATGGACAGCAACAGTTGCTTCTCTAAGATCATTGCAGCTGTCCTTCCTCCTCGGCATCGTGTTAACACACAGCTGAATGCTCCGGTACCAGCAAATTGTCAAAACTTCTGGTTTTATAGAGGTACTTACACTTGATAATAGGGATGGGAATCGAGAACCGGTTCCCTGTGTTTCAATTCCTTGGAATCGTTTGGCGATTTTGCAAACGTTTCCCTTATCGATTCCAGTGGGCGTGAATGACGTCACCACGCAACGTTGCGTGGCGAGTCCAGTGCAGCCAGCAGCCAACAGTAAACATGGCGCCCAAGCGGTACAAACGCTCGAAAGTTTGATTACACATCCCTAAAAAAGACGACAGGGCAACTTGCAAAGTGAATATTTCACCAAAGGGAGGAAATACTACCAACATGCAATAACTATGAATGAATGTCGCGTTTTCGATCTGCTCCGGACTAACGTTGGTGAATCTGAACCCAGCAACGTTAGCAGCATTAGCATGTCCTCGGCTAACACTGCAGGTAACTAACTAACAAACACTGCCTATCATGTTAGCACCATTTGCCTCGTTGTAAAACCTGCTGTTAGTAACGGTTAAGGTTAAATGAATGCCTTCTCAGGCATTACATTTAGATGAAATCAAGAGAGGCAGAGCCTGACTGGCTCAGAGCCAGAGGCTGGTGGTACTACCCCCAGTTCACCTCTACCTCCAGCTTCTCCTTTCACCAGAGCGTTGTTGGGTTTGTAAGGTCATGACTCGTGTTACTTCTAAACTAAACAAAGTTGATGCTAATCGACCGGTTTGTTGTCCTTTTTCTACAAATGAGAATCGATAAGGGAACCGACAAAGAACCGAATCGTTAAGCAGAATCGAAAATGTAATTGGAATCGTAAAAATCTTATCAATTCCCATCCCTACTTGATAATGGCCATTTATTCAAGTTTGATTTGATTAGCAGCACCTGGAAGTGTAAGGGTGTCCTTAGTTTTTCACACACTGCTTCTGCGTTTTGACTTGGATTTTGTCAAAGAAATGTAAAAGGCACAAAATGTGAAGCGTTGCTGTTCATTTCAGGTTGTATTTAATTTCAAGACCTCGGGAGAGGTAAAGAAATCCCTTTTCTGTGCAAAACTGGAGTAAGGAATAGTGACAAATTGTTCCACTGGTTTGACTTTAAATAGGTTTAGGCTTTTACATCTTCTGCCCAATCAATGTCAAAACCACATACGGACGGCTTCCTTCAAATTAATTATGGAGTTCAGTTTTACATTAGGATCAGGCATGTTTTAAGACGGACATGAAAAATGTGAAACCATGAAATTCAGTCATTCAGTGTTCAAATTTTAGTCGAGTTTTGATTTTGTCAGTCATTTCTATTCGTCTGTCAACGGTGGCACCACCAGCAGTTTAGACCGATTTAATACGGGGGGGAGCAAGTCGATAGAAAACAAAATAAGCTGCCGACAGAACCATAAAAACATTCAAAATATGGAAAAGACCCACCCAAACTATGTCAACAGCACAGATGCAGAGAGATCCAAGACAAACTTCCAAAGCCAGAGGGAGGAAATGTTTCAGTGCAGGTAAGACGAGAATCAATAAAAAAAAACTAAAAAAAAAACACAACCAGAAGGGATTTCACACGAGGAAGTGAAGCAGTGAGCCCTCGGCACGACACATGTACCACACACACAGAGCATTCGGTGTCCTACCTCCTCCGTTTGTCTCATCACAGGGCTGCCAGCTGAAATGAGGAGGGGCTGGAAACATTTTCACTAATTCAGCTTGATGTTGTTGCCTGAGGCAGGAGCAAGTTTTATCTCTAAAATGCACGCTAGTTTCATGCTGAAAAAAATTCCCTCCATACGTGGCCCTTTATGACAAGTCGATAACATAACATACAGTAAGCATCAAGCAAAATAATAACTAATCTTTTGACCATAGTCTAAATTAAAAAAGAAAAGATGGATAATGGCATCTAACAGTTATCATAGAACTCATCTGGGATTCTGATGTTACTAAAAGGTTCTGAAGAAATCTCCTAATGTGCACCGATTCTGTCACAGCAAACATGTTGTGCTCATGACTGACCACATGAATAAGCATCTTTTTGCCCTTAAAAGGGACAGTTCGCCTCTTTTGACATGAAGCTGTGTGACATCCCATATCAGCAACATCATTTCTGAACATCTTCTTACCCCCTGCTGCGTCCTGTGAGCAGAGTTCCAGCCTCGTTTTGGTGTTGATGAAGGTAGTCCGGCTAGTTGGCTGGGGTTTAAAAAATAAAGCGTTTTGCTTCTCAGAACAATATGCGTTCAACAGAGTAATACATTTGCATCACAAAATGGTTCTCCAGGAAAAAAGTCAGACCTTTCCTTTCCTTTTGTTTCCTTTCCTTTCTTTCGTTTAGTTTAGTTTAGTTTAGTTTAGTTTAGTTTCCTTTCCTTTCCCTTCTTCCCTTCCCTTTCCTTTCGTTTCCTTCTCTTTTCCTTTCCTTTTCTTTACGTGCCGTGCAGACCGAAGTGCAGAGCGAGCAGTCCCCTGCTTCCGAGCAGCAAACACCGTAACAGGCGCGGCTGTCGTTAGGTGGCTGAAAGCATTGATATGAAGGGAGAGAAAATAGGGCCAAGCAATGTGAGGTCTGACTTTTTCCTGGAGAACCATTTTGTGATGCAAATGTATTACTCTGTTGAACGCATATTGTCTTGAGAAGCAAAACGCTTTATTTTTTAAACCCCAGCCAACTAGCCGGACTACCTTCATCAACACCAAAACGAGGCTGGAACTCTGCTCACAGGACGCAGCAGGGGGTAAGAAGATGTTCATAAATGATGTTGCTGATATGGGATGTTACACAGCTTCATGTCAAAAGAGGTGAACTATCCCTTTAACAAGGATTGAAATAATGCATACTGCATTACCCGATTGAAAAGGATTCTCACTTTTCTCACATGAATGGCCGTAAAGACATTCACAAGGAACTGAAACAGGTCGATGGCACATCTACTCTGAAGAGGATGCAGCATTCGAAGTAGCTTCCCATGATGCCGCACACCCCAAATATCTTTTCTTAAAACGTTCATTAAAAAGTTTCAGCACCCTCCCGTTGCCAAACGTCTCCTTTAAAAGCACATCGAACAGATCAGATGGCAAAAAAATAAACATACCGTGTGTGTTGACGTGTTGAACCGACTCGAGTGTCGTGGCAACAGTAACAAGGCAGACACAGCAGAAGTATTCTGGCCGGCACCAGTGAGTATATTATCAGTTTCCAGTCATACAAGACAATTACACAATCCACAGAAGCATCTCTCCCATCCAGAAAAAAAAAGATCCAAAAATCTTTCTGATATAGAACTCCTCATAGATATATATATATTTATTTTTTTTCTTTTCTCTGCTGTATCTCAACATTGATTTGTCTCTTAAAGTACCGTCATCACAATAAGTGCTCACCGTTTCACCTGGTAGAAGTTTAGTCGTCTCTAATGTCACCTCACTCCTCATTTTGTGATACAACTTCTAAGAACTAGATTTGACACACTGTTACCACCTTGCATCGTTACACAATTACAAAAGTATAATACAACTCATCAACAAATTCATCGTATATATGAAAATGACTCCCAAAAGGTATTGTATTGTTGGTGAACAGATAGGCTCTAATGAATATTACGATGATCATACATGTACTACAAAATGGCACAAGATGGCTGCCCTTCATCACAGTTGTTGAGAGCAATATATATATATATATTTTTTTTTACATCCCCTTTTTTGGCACTTCTAGAGATCCCGTTTAGGTTAGCAAACAAACCGATAACTTCACAAGACTCTAAGCGGCTCAGTCGTATGTGAACCAACAGAAACGGTGTAATGTGGAGAATGGTTTCAGAGAGAAATAAATGAGCCGTCGATAAAAACGAGTAACAGAAAGAAAGAAAGAAAAACTGTGTAATGATCGTAAAAATCAGCCAAAAAAATGCAGATAAGCTCATCACAACACTGAAAAGAACGCGTATTACTATTTGTTCCTACAGACGCAAGTAAACATTGGGAAAGTGATTAGTATTCAAACCATTATAGAAAAGCAATTACTCAGTTTTCACTTACACTGCATGGATTACCAACATGTGATCATAGTACACTCATCAACACCACTGAGGGGCAGTTATCAGGGAGGGCGACACAGAGGCAGAGCGGGTTCAAGTCAGACTCTGACATCGACCTGCTGACGTGAGCAGCAGCGTTTCTGCACTAAAGGTAGAAAAACAGCCAGTCGAGTTGCTACAAGAGCAGCAATCGTGTGTTAAACTACATTATACCGAGAAGAGTGGCCCGGGTGGAGAGCGGAGTAGCCTCCTGTTGGCACACTGACACATGAACATCTGAGTATTTTGGCTGATTTCTATCATTTGTGCACGTGTCTGCATTTCCATGTGAACATTATTTGAATAATGTGTTTTTTTTTTTTTTGGGGGGGGGGGGATAAATTTAGTTGCTTTCTTTCCAAAAGTCAGAGGCGTTTAGAGTCCTTTAGAGCTGGAGCCTGAAGATGATGAGCTCTGCTTAGCATGAAGACCGTAAACGATGAGGCCGCTGGAACTAAAGCTCAACAGTAACACTAAACTACACTCTGGAGTGCAACACAGTTCAGATAAAACTGATCAAAAACAGCAATCTGGTGACTGCTAGCGGGAAAGAGACTGAAGGAAACTGCAGCTTCATTCCGTAATAACACGGAGAAGTTTCACACCGGAACTCTGCCGACAACAGGATGGATTTTATCATTTGGCGGTGGTTTTTATGTTTGTATATTTAGCTCAGAGAAATCCAGAGTAGCTTCTTCAGGATGTTTCTGAGCTTTCTGAGGCTGACTAAAACAGGTAGGAAAAAGAGCATTTTAACCGCAGGAATTTCACCAGATCGCTCCCCAAATTTCTGCAGCTCTCTCTGGATCGATCAAACTCAAAAACGGACTAATTAATTTAATTAATTAATTAAAAAGTCAGTCATTTTGTGACCTCGGACCAAAAGGTCTAAGAGCACCAAAACTACAAAAATCATTTAGGGGACAGATGAGATAAATATGTTGCCGTTTGTCGTGGACCTATGACGAGCAAATTAATCAGAATTGGCCCAACCAAATTATTTATTTATCTATTTTTTACGGCCGCTTGTGAAGCTGTAATTTGGCACCCCAGTGCTCTCTCAGCTAAAAGATGAAGTCCTCTAAATACAAATGCTAAGATGCTGCGTTTTTTTTTGTTTTAGATTATAACACGTTTACAGTGGTGCTGATAATAGTTCAGGGTATTTATAGGCATTTATATTCCCTAATCAGAGCGAGTACAAAGGCCGATGGAAAGGTTGATATGTAAGCACGCTGCTTAGGAAAATGTTTTCTGCTCCATTTGTCCACCCAGTGCATCTAAGCAGCATCTCTTTTGTTGTAGCACAAAACTCCCCGTGAAGGAACATATTTTTTTTACTATTTGTGTCAGAACATAGACCTGTATTGCATGTCCCATACTTCAGTTGGTAAACTTCAGTGTAGTACACGGTGTACTTACTTGCAATTTCTGAATTCTGACAGCATTAGACGCTTCAAATTGAACAGAATTGACCATTTTGAATATCTATTTAAAACCGCTCAAACCTGTGGCCACACGTCTAACCCTAAAGTGAAGATAAACAACGTAATATTCATTAGCAACAAACAGCATCCCATGTAATCTGCCAAACTGTTAACCATTTAGGATTGCCATCACCATTTACACCAATAATCCAACTTCCTCTTACTGGCTGAAAATTTTTGGTCCCTCCATTTACTTGACATAGCCAAGACCGTTAAGAATGAGAAGATTATGGCCTTTTATATTCAGTTTTTGATTATTGTGAGCATATCTACAACTGCATATAGATGTACTTCACAGTGTGAATGCACTTCTCTCTTCAAAATAAGAGCCAATTTGTGACACAACATAGTTCTCAAATAAGTGGATTCTGAACTAATTGTTTGGGAACGCTGCAAATTCCTCATAGGTCGCCAGTCAGCAGCCAGTAGGAGGAGGATGTCATTAGTGCACATGATGATACTTATGCTAGCTAGCTAGCATAAGCATGTTAGCTATAAGTTAGTTAGCATAGCATGCTAGCATAGCATGTTTTTCCTTTTGTGAGATCAACCTCACATTTATCCTTGAATTTGGTAATAAGTATGGGGCGGTGGTTTTTATGTTTGTATATTTAGCTGAGAGAAATCCAGGGTAGCTTCTTCAGGATGTTTCTGAGCTTTATGCTAAGCTAAGCTAATCATTTTCACAGCTGTAGCTCCGTAAATTATGCGCTGATCCCAGATTGGTGAAATTTTACTCATCGCAGTTTTGGAAAGAAAGTGGGGGAAAAAAAAAAGCACATTTCCTAAAATGTTAACTTATTTCTTGAACCTTTCACTCTGCCAGTCAAGATATGTCATGATGACGTTTGTTTGTTTGTTTCCTTTCTTTTGTTAAAATTTCCATTTTGTATAACATGATTGTGAGGTGTTGGTGATGAGTAAAGCAGCCCAGGGATATGTGGCATGGTCAGTGGGTTGTATGAGAGTACTCCGGGTTAACAAATGAGAAGCCTTGGAATTCTTCCTGGTCCAGGTTGGCTATAAGCTCCTGATCTGGGGGGGTCAGCTCTGGGGGGTGGCGTGTGAAAAAGCGATCAAAGTTCTCCGCATCACGGCCACACTGTCGTGGAGAGGAGAGACATGGGGGAGGGGAGTGGAGTGAGTTCGATGAAGGATGACAGGAAAAAAAGGACAACAAACAAACA
Organism: Odontesthes bonariensis; assembly: GCF_027942865.1. NCBI lineage: Eukaryota > Metazoa > Chordata > Actinopteri > Atheriniformes > Atherinopsidae > Odontesthes > Odontesthes bonariensis. The sequence goes on along the minus strand of NC_134509.1, from coordinate 3,323,442 downwards.
ACAAAGAGAAAAAAGAGAAATACAACTAAAGCATGATATCAACCAATAAAATCATTCACAGCCGAAACTGTGGATTTCAATTGGTCTAAATGAAAGCAGTGACATCTCAGCTTCTTCATTGGTGACTACTCTCACAAGTCTCACGCTCTGCATTTGTCTGAGTAGTGACCAATGGCAGGTGATGGTTGGGTTCAGGCGATGAGCGAGCTAATAGTTTCTATAACTTACCTTGAAAGCTTGACTAGGTGTGCCATTTTCTTCCTGACTGTGAACACTTTCTAGGACTCACACTGAGGGCTGGATATCACTAACAGCTGACGGGTGTGCGATGTACTCACAGCTTTCGGTTTAAAAGGCGGCTGGACCTCCTTATTCTCCAGCTTTTCCCAGTCTATGTAGCGGAAGAACGCATGCTCCTTGATGTCTCGCTCCCCCTCTGGACCACAGCCCAGACGCTTACCGGGGTGTTTGGTCATCAGCTGAAAGCCAGACGCACAGACACAATTATGAGTTTACACAAGTCTGCTTGTAATTTTCCAAAGCTATCCATACTGATTCATTTAATATGTTTAATTTCACTAATTAAATTAAATTTTTTTAAATATTTGCGCTGTATGCATCTGCATATTGTGCTTTAATGACAGCCTAATAATTAGGGCTGTTTACTCGTTATTATCGCGTTAACTTGTTACTTATTTAATGCAGATAAATATTTTATGGCGCATTAACGCAGTTTTATTATTGCAAAAGTTTGTTGAATGCATCACATTCACACAGTTACAGCAAACACCACGAAGCATGGAGTAATAAAACAAAGATAAACTAGCAGCTAACATCACCGCTACAGGTGTGAAGCTAACGGAGCTAACCGGCGCTACTTCCTGTTTTTACTTGTTTCAACATAAAAGCTCGTATTTCAAAATAAATTTTAAAGGCCTACAGAAAGGTGATTTTTTTTGCACAAAACTGAAATAGCAGATCGATTCCTTATATACCATGGAATTTTTTTATGATTTTAAAATAATTTTAGGCCCCTGGATAGTCCTGATTAGGCCCAATAAACTATCACCACATTTGACTCGAATTTGGCAAACTGGAACGACAGGTGCGTGACGTCACGAGTGCCAGCTGCTGGAACAACCCCCAGTAGTTCTAGTAGCGAAGCCAGCAGTTTGCCAGACCTGGACAGCTTCTTCACAGTAAATTTCGATGTGTGCCGCGGGACGTCGCTTGGAAATATAAAACGTTGGGTTCAGTGCAGTTTTTATTGCGAGTAGATGTACGAAGTGTGTGTGTTGCCCTCAGCAGCAGCAGCTCACACCACCGGGGACAGAGGAAGCAGAGAGACCCGCGGTCGGACAGGAATCCACCTGGCGGAGAGCGAACACACTCTCCGCCAGGTGGAGAGTGGAAATCAGCCGGCAGAGCGATCATGTCCACGTCGGGGCTCTTGATGATCGCTCTGCCGGCTGATTTCAGGGCAACCATCCCGCGGTGTGTCCGCTCTCCGCCAGGTGGATTCCCCCTGAGTGTCCGCACCGCAGGGTGCTGAACACGGCGGGATGGCTCCGGCTGATTTCACCAGAGAGGAGGCAGGCGGACAGGGAGGCACAGACACAAGTTCCGACCGCGGGTCTCTCTGCTTCCTCTGTCCCCGCAACATTTGAAACTTTTCAGGTGAGAAAGTAGTCGTTTAGATCCCCAACGTGTTGAAAACCTGACAAAATACCGACTGTTTACCATTTTGTTCCGACGAATTCGGCGCTGCTAAAGCTAGCCGCAGTGAGCAACGCACTTCCGGTTATTTTGACAAAATAAAATACCCGTTGCCTTTTATCATAGGGAAAGCCATTACGTGCTGTTGTTTTGAAAACAGGAAGTGAACCTACCCTCGTTGTAGCTAGCTTGAAACTGCCGTTTTGACAGGAAATGACGGTATGCCGGGTTGCCGCCGTCCTGCAGTGCTTCTTTGATTTCTTTGCTTGCTTTTGATTTCTTTGATTGAGCCCGAAAGTCGCTAAGTCGCTAGATTATTTTTTTTGTCGCCAGAGATGGCCAAAAGTCGCTAAATTGGCAACACTGAGGCAGCCAGGAAAAACCATGGCACTTGTGACGTCGCACGGAAGCCCCGCCCCCAGTCTGGAATTCCAGGAAGGTTTCCTAGCGGCAAATTCAAAATCGCAAATTTCATGCGTTTATGAAATGTTTTGGTGTAGAGTCCAATGATCATTATTGTTCCTCTGTGTATGTATTATCATTATGTATTGGGTGTAGTGTCAGCTTTCTGTAGGCCTTTAAAAAAAACTCCTGCATTTACAGCCAAGTTGTTAAAAGTGTGTTTGCACAACAAATGTTATGGCACTTTCATTCATATGGCAGCACATTTAAAATAAAACTAAATACTAAAAGCTATACACTACTTTTGAATTAATTTTTGGATTTTGCGTACAAATGCGATTAATCGTGATTAATCAGGGAAATCATGTGATTAATTAGATTAAACATTTTAATCGTTGCCCAGCCCTAGTAATTACCTTTTTTTGACTTTTGATCAAACGGGACTGACGGTTAAAGAAAAAACAAAAGTACATGTTTTATTACCCAAAATAAGAAAATGCCTTTTCAAGAAGGCTTTTGTTTTAGTACATTTGATTCAAATAAAAAGATATCATCTAAAAAACCAACTTAAAGAAGAGACCAATGCAAAATAACTGATAAATTCATGCCTGGATACAACTCGGAAAGTATTGTGTCAATAATTTAAATCATTGGAGCAGAAAAAGTTACGAGTAATTACAGTTGTTGAACATTTTGTCACCCAGAATTTTATTTTAATCAGGGAAATCATGTGATTAATTAGATTAAACATGGTAACGGGTTCCATTTGACTGGAACGCTTTCGTGGTGGTGGAAACACTGAAATAAGCGAACCGTTCTGAACCGACCCGTACCGGACTGCATAGTGGAAACGGGGCTAAAGTCTCTGCAGACACGTCTCAAAATGCAAAACTCTGATCCTGTGTCGTATGACTTATCTCTTAAAACCTTAAATCTTAAAAAAGTCCTCAGTCCTGGTAGAACTCTGAGGTCAGAATACAAACCCTGGGGTGAGCGAGCCTTTTCCCAAAGCTGCCCCCAGGCTCTGGAATAAGCCCCCCGTCCAGCTGAGTCTTATTTCTGACCTGGGCCTCTTCAAATCCAGGCTAAAAACCTACTTATTTAGGATGGCTTTAATACCCAGTAGTATGATGACACTTTTATCTTATTAAATTTTGTTGTATTTTATTGCTTTCACTGTTCTTTTATTTGTTTTTACTTATTCTTCTCTTTATTTATTACCTGCTGTAAAGCACTTTGGTACACCGTAAGGATTGTTTTTAAAGGGCTGTATAAATAAAACACATTTACATTTAAAACGACACAAGAACATAATCATATGCATCTAAGGGTACGGATGTATGCAGAGTTTAGGTAGTTTTAGGAGTTACCCAAGGTAAATGCAGCCAGTTGTAAATTACGACTCGTCGTGAACATTTTAGCTCATCGAGCCCAGTGAAGCTAAAATTAGCCCCACGCTGCTGACACCAGGTAACACAAGCGTGCATCTTCAAAAGTCTACAATAAAACTGTGAAGCATGAAACCGCCAATAACAAATTACGACTGATGAACAATGCAAGTCAAGTCTGGAGCTCCAGGCTTCTGATAAACTTCACACAGACGGAGGCATGAGAGCAGCCTACCTGCTAACAGACTTATTATTTACTTATTTTTTATATGCACATGTTTCTGTATATGCATGTAAAGTGTGTGTTCTCACCCCCTTGCAGATGGCAACAGCTTCTTTGGACATGGATTTAGGATAAGAGACATGATGCTCCATGATTGACTGGAACAGCTCATCTTCATCCTCACCATCGAAAGGTGGCTGCGGACGCACAAACATGAATGACTTTGGCATTTTTCGGTGTCTTGTTTTCAACGTTTTCATTTGAAAAACCATCAAATGAACGCAAACCTGTCCAGCGAGCATCTCGTATAGCAGTACTCCGAAGGCCCACCAGTCTACAGACTTCCCATAAGGCTGATAGGCTATGATCTACGAAAAAGAGAAGAACAGTTTCACTTATATGCTAAAAGATGAATAAAAACGACCCATCGGCTGCTGGACTACAAACACACCCACCTCTGGAGCGATGTAGTCTGGTGTTCCACAAAAGGTCTTGGTGGTAATTCCATCCAACATGTTCTCTTTGCACATGCCAAAGTCTGCGATCTTGATGTGGCCCTCAGAATCCAGCATCACGTTGTCAAGCTTCAGATCTCTGGAAACACACACAAAGAGCGTTATAGCAACATCACCCGAGGTTCTGAAAAGGCTGAAAACTGCTCACGGAGAGTTGAGCCGACTCGCTCACAGACCCACCGGTACACGATGCCTTTGGAGTGAAGGAAGAAGAGGCCGATGGCAATCTCTGCAGCATAGAACCTAAAACACAGAAGACAGTCTCCATCAATATTTGCACGTATATTTCTTATAATATCTCACATATTTCACTAAAACTGGCAATTTTTTCAAAACGTTTGTTTGTGTCACTGTTACAGTGTTGTCGCCGGTTTAATTTTAGGTACCTTTAATGAGAAAAATGGAGAAAAAAAAACATGATAAAGCAGTCCCAAAGCTACAATAACATCACTTCTTAAGCAGATTTTATTCTAACCCTGCTGTCACATGGTTTGCCTTCAGATAAAAAATGAAAACTGGAGATAATTGTGTCCCATTATGATGGTTCATCTCTATAAATCTTCTGCACATCTTGCAACATTTTGTCCGATTATTTAAAACACTGAAACGGGGGAACACAGATTTCCTCTGCAGACAAAGCACAGGGACCCAGGAGAAACTGGAAAATATTTTCCATCCTGAGCCATACCATACATTTATGTGTAATGACTAGGGCTGGGCGAGTTAACTCGTTATTATCGCATTAACCCGCTAATTATTTAACGCTGATAAATATTTTATCGCGCGCAAAAAAAAAAAAAAAAAAAAGTATTATTATTTTCGGGGGGCTTTTGTGCCTTAAATGGAAAGTTCAGAGAGACAGGAAGCAGGGGGCAGAGAGAGGGGGAACAACACGCAGCACAGGGCTGTCCGATGCGGGACTGGAACCGGGGCCAGCTGCAGCGAGGACTATAGCCTCTGTACATGGGGCGCCTGCTCAACCCACTACGCCACGGACCCCCCCTGTTTTATTATTTATTTTATTTTGTAAATGTCTGTTGCTCACAGGCTTTTATTTTGTAAAAGTCTGCTGCTGTCTGCTGTGGAACAGGAAAAGAAAGTAATCGGCGGATCCACCAAACACGGAGAAGGGTACGGAACTTTTACTCGGCCATTTTCATTTTAAAGTTCTTCCAGACGGCGGAGTCGACAGAACCAAAGTCATCTGTAAACACTGCCAAGTTGAATTGTCTTCTCAGCGTAGTAGTTCCAGTCTAAAATATCACTTAAAGGCAAAACACACAACTGATAGCAGCAAGTCATTCAAGGAAACAGACAGTGGAGCGAGGCTTCTACATAAAAACTACAGAAAGATGCTGATGTTAAAAGTGTGTTTGCACAACAAATGTTATGGCACTTTCATTCATATGGCAGCACATTTAAAATAAAGCTAAATGCTAAAAGCTATACACTACTTTTTGATTCATTTTTGGATTCTGCGTACAAATGCGATTAATCGTGATTAATCAGGGAAATCATGTGATTAATTAGATTAAACATTTTAATCGTTGCCCAGCCCTAATAATGACAAAATCCTTTTACCTCCTCTGTCTGCACGGAATCTGTAAAATCCTGGACTTTTCCCTTTCTTAAAAAGTTGTTTGATACATGTTTGATCTTATTAAAACAGCCACTGCAAACACAATCCTCTCTACAAAGCAACATCCAGAAAAAAGTGTTTGTATCCCTTTTTTACTCCATTAACCACCACCCCACCCCACCCCACCCCCACTGGTGTGCTCTGGTGTTCCTTAGGTGGCCTGTGGGAGCTTTTTGACATCATTTTGTTGCAGCAAATACAAAACCCTGTTCTTAGAAAACCGTGACCTACACTTTCTAGAACACAGCCATTGCAGCAATTTCAAATTTTGTCACCCTTTTGAATCATTTTAGACACTATAATATGAACAAATATGCTGCTGCGGGTTTAGAAATAACAGATTTTCCATTAAAGTCACTCCTCTGCAATAAGTCCCATGATCACCAAAATCATCAATCAGTCCCTTCGGTCCGGCCATGTTCCCACGTCCCTGAAAACTGCTGTCATCAAGCCACTACTCAAAAAGCCCAGCCTGGACCCAGAAACACCTGTCAACTACCGCCCCATCTCCAACCTACCTTTCCTATCAAAGGTGTTGGAAAAGGTAGTTTCTGCTCAACTTCACAACCACCTCACCACTAACAGCTTGTATGAGAAGTTCCAGTCTGGTTTCCGCTCTGGCCACAGTACAGAAACCGCTCTGGTCAGGGTTACCAATGACCTGCTACTGACCGCTGACGCTGGCTCTCCATCACTTCTCATCCTTCTTGACCTCACCGCAGCTTTCGACACCATCGACCACCACATCCTTTTTTCCACCGCCTCCACTCCTCCATCGGACTTTCTGACACTTCCCTGGCTTGGTTCACATCATATCTCACTGACAGAACAGAATATGTATCCCTGGGAGGTGCAAATTCAGACATGCACTCCGTTACCTGTGGTGTCCCTCAAGGCTCTGTCCTTGGCCCCACCCTCTTCACACTGTACATGCTCCCCCTTGGTCGTGTCATCAGCCGGCATGGAATATCTTTCCACTGCTACGCTGATGACACCCAAATCTACATTAAAACAAACCCAACCCCCTCTGCAGCCCTATCCACAGTTTCCACCTGCCTGGAGGAGATCATGACGTGGATGACGGCAAACTTCCTGCAACTAAACAGCTCAAAAACAGAAGCCATTCTTGTTGGCACTCCGCACCAGATCCGGTCATCCACTATCACCAGCATCACCTTCTCCGGCCACGACATCCACCTTTCACCCTCAGTCACTAATCTCTGTGTTAGGATGGACCCTCACCTGACCTTTGAGGCTCACATCAAACAACTTTGCAAAACCTCCTCCTTCCACCTCAGAAACATTGCCAAACTCCGCCCCATACTGACTCTCCCTGATTCCGAAAAACTTGTCCATGCCTTTGTCTCCTCCAGGCTGGACTACTGCATCGCACTCCTCATCGGGATCCCCGGCAAGAACCTCCAGCAGCTGCAGCATATTCAGAACTGTGCTGCCAGGATCCTGATGGGGGTGCAGAAGGACCACCACATCACACCCATCCTCAAATCCCTCCATTGGCTTCCTGTCCAGTACAGGATCGAATTCAAGATTTCCCTTCTGTCCCACCAGTGCCTCCATGGCACTGCCCCCCCCTACATCAAAGAACTCATCGCCCCCCATTCCTCCTCACGTCATCTCCGCTCTGGACAGGCCAATCTCCTCCAGCTCCAAAGGACAAGGCTCAGGTCTATGGGCGACCGGGCCTTCAGCTCAGCTGCAGCCAGTCTGTGGAATGCTCTCCCCGACCATCTAAGGGCACCACAGACTGTGGATTCTTTTGAAAAAGGCCTGAAAACTCACCTTTTTAGAAAAGCCTTTAGTTTGCCTGAAAAATCTTAATACTATTTTACTGTTTGTTTTTTTTTTGTTTTTTTTGCTAGTTTTAAAATGTAGCACTCTGAGGTCATTAAATTGATGTAAAGTGCGTTATAAATAAATTATATTATTATAATGCGGTCCTATTTCTATAATTTCTTAAGAGAAGGTGAAACAGGACAATGTATGTGTGAATACTCACACAGCATGAGGCTCCTTGAACTTGCCGACCTGTTGGATTTGGTACATAAGGTCTCCTCCGTTTATATACTCCATGACAAAATACAACCGATCCTAGAAGAGATGATGAAGATGTAGGAAAGGTGAATGCCTGAATTAACCAAATCAAGCCAGTTTTAAGGCATTTTTGAGGTTTTGAGAAAAATGCAGACAAAGACATAGGCTGTGTTCCAAACCGCATACTACATACTGATCGATCAGACAGTATGCAGAGCGTTTACCCACAATGCATTTCGCTCCTGCCCGAGCCGAAATCAGCCGGCCTGAAGCTTATTTCCCTTAAGCTCTAGACTCTAAACTTTAGCAACATGTGAAACATTTTCAGGTGAGAAAGTAGTCGTTTAGATCCCCAACGTGTTGAAAATCTGACAAAATACCGGCTGTTTACAATTTTGTTCCCACAAATTCGGCGCTACTAAAGCTAGCCGCAGTGAGCAACGCACTTCCGGTTATTTTCACAAAATAAAATACCCGTTGCCTTTTATCATAGGGAAAGCCATTATGATACAATTGGTGCTTTTGTTTTGAAAACAGGAAGTGAACCTACCCTCGTTGTAGCTAGCTTGAAACTGCCGTTTTGACAGGAAATGACGATCGGCGACGTCACGTTACGTTACATCTTGGGTAGTTTGAGTATGAGTAGTAACCTCATGATGCATACCCAACATTTCGGAGAGTCTAGTATGCATCCGGGAACTTCTCGCTTACTCAAACTCGCATACTAACTCAGAAAGTTAGTAGGAGAAGTAGGAGAAGTATGCGGTTTCGAACACAGACATAGAGAAGTAACAAGCTCCATGCAAAAAGTTCATGCTTGTGCCTTACCATGGTTTGGAAACATGAATGCAGGTGAGTGAGGAAAGGGGGTTTCCCAGACAGAGCCAGGACCCTCTTCTCCACCATGGTGCACTCCACATCATCATCCTGGATCACCACGTCTTTCTTCAGGATTTTGACGGCGTACAGCTCATCTGTCCCTTTTCTCTCAGCCAGCATCACCTGAAGGGGAGGCGGCCAAAGAAAACAAACCGGCCTCTGAGTGAGAGGTAATTCCTGTTCCCAGTTTTCACAACGAAACACAACCTTTCTCCCAACGCACCTTGCCAAAGCTGCCTTTGCCCAGAACCATGATGAAGTTGAAGTCTGAGAGCTTGACGCGGTCCTGGTTGCCATTGCTGTCGTACTTGTAAACAGAGGAGGAGGAAGACGAATCGGTGGGCTTCCCTGGACCCACTTTTGCCCTCTGGAGGGAGAAGGAATTGTTGGGAAAGAGTAAGATTAAGAGCTAACAAGCAGCGATGGGGGGGCCTAGCAGCATTGCACAATAAGCAAGGCTTCGGCTGCTCAGGAAGGCGTCATGAGTCCATGCACCAAGTTTGGCATCGATACATCAATGCATCGCAGAGATACGGCCTAACGTCCTGTTTGCACGTCGGGGTAGAGTTTGATTGGCTGCCAAGGGCAAACGGAAGCGAAATAAAAAAATCCACATGATAGCTTATGTGCGGCTTGGTCTGAAGATTCTATGTGCCAAGTCCCGTGGAGATCGGACAATCTGCGTGGCCTTAAATGCTTTTTGAAGGTTTTCGATTAAATTCAACATGGCGGAAAATCCAATATGGCGCAGATGACGTCATGAGGTGCGTTGATCTTGTCTGCATTTAGGGATTCCAACGGTACCTCATTTGTGAAATTTGGACCAAGGGGTCCAAAGATATAAGCAAAAATGCATTCTTGCTACATATAGCGCCACCTATAGGCCAAACGTCACCAAACTTCTTTGGCCTCTCACCGAAGTGGTCATGAGTCTGTGTTAGAAGTTTGACGTCATAACATCAAATGGTCGCCAAGATATGGCCTCACTTCCGGTTTGGCGGCATTTACCTCGAGTTTGATTGGCTTTTATAGAAAATCGGAAGCCTAATTAAAAATTCCACATGATAACTTTTGTGCGGCTTGGTCTGAAGAGTCTATGTGCCAAGTCCCGTGAAAATCAGACAATCTGTGTGACCTGAAATGCTTTTTGAAGGTTTTTGATTAAATTCAAAATGGCGGAAAATCTAAGTATACGCAAATTTACATCATAGGAGTCATTGGACTCGTCATGATCCAAGGATTCAAATGATGCCTCATTTGTGAAATTTGGACCAAGGAGTCCAAAGTTATGCATTTGGATGCACTTTGAACTTTGACGTGTTGGTGGCGCTATAGAGTACACTGTTGGGGCATGAAAATTCTTTGCAGCTTCGCTGCTAGGCCCCCAGATAACACACAAACAGGAGCGCGGTGTGCGTCTCCAGCTCACCTCAAACTTTAGTCGTAGCTCCTCATTACCATCTTCTCCGTCTGGTTGGACGGGAACGTTAAAGTATTCTCCCTCCTCTTGGGACAACATCTTAAACCTGAAGCCCAGAAGGAAAGCAGAGCAATGTCAGATCAAATCCAAGGTCATCGCCACACTCCAAAAAGTTACAACCCATGTGTACATGACATCTCACCATCCATCAACCCCTTGTTTCTGCAGCTCAGAGATCCCAAAAGACAGCGAGCCCATAAAGTCGTTCCTGCTGGTCAGATCCCAGTCCCACACCTCCACTGACAGACGACGGTCCTTGTCAGTTTCCTTGAGTTTGCTAAGAAATGACAACAAAGTGCAGTTAAAATCCTCTCATAAACTTGAAAGCACCGTCAGTTTTTCCATGGCTGCACCTTTCTGAGCAGGCACAGTAACCCAGAAAAGCTTAAATAACAACGAGCACAAACAGGAATGAGAACGAGGCCAGGGTCACTTGCAATGAGCTCCTGTGGAGCCACTAAAAATTTAGGCCAAAAGAGTCACTTTAAAACACAAGAAGTTCTGCTTAGCAGAGCCAGAAAATGTTAGCATGTTTGAGCTAAAACTCCTCCAACAAAAATGAGAGATGTCTCACAAAGTGAACGTCTCATTCCAGGTGGGGTTGAGGCAACACTTAATGGTCTTCGTCTTCTGCTTGCTCTCGCTCTTCGGGTCTGGGATCAGCTTGAGCTTGACGTAAGGGTCTGACAGGCCGTTTGGGTCCATGGGCACCAGGTTCTTAGCCTCTTTGACTGTGGAAATGTTGGAGAACAATGGATCAAAGTAAGCAGGAGAGGACATTTATACGGAAGCCCAGAGCGGACACGGTACGTATAAACTTTTTTTGGATGGTTTTCTCGAGAAAACGACATAATTATCTCGTTAACGAGATACGCTTGTCACACCAGCGGGATTTGCTTTGTGCATTTTCACAAACGCTCCACATTCCATGTTTGATTCATAGGCTACTTTATTCAGTTTTCAATGAAAGGGGGTAAAAATGGGTAAAAACCTTTGCCAGAAACACATATAAACACATATAAACAGGGGCAGACTGGGGAGAAAAAGTGGCCTCGAAAACCATCGGTAAATTAACTCGTTATTATCTCAAATTAATTATCTCGTTATCTCGAGAAAACCATCCAAAAAAAGTTAATACGTTTCACGTCCGCTCTGGGCTTCCGTAAGAGAGAGCTTTTGCGCATGTTTTTATTTTCTACTATTCTAGTCTACTAGTTTTACTCTTAATGGCTTTTATTTCTCTTACTGTATTTTCTTTTGGAGCTTTGGGATTTTTACCTGACAAAGTGCAACGTGAAATAAAATGTACTCGCTTACAAGGCGGCGGGAAAAAGACCATTGGCAACAGAAGCCTGGAAAACGAGGATGCTTTATAGGGGCTTGGAATTGAGACAAAGGGATTTGAGTCATTTAAAAAAGGATTTAAAAAGGAGCGTGACCGAAATAACATTTTTATTGTTTGCTACCGTTGCTTCTTTGCTCCTTTCCTTGAATTGATTTCAGATTTTTATATCAATTCTATGATAATCCTATCAAACACAGATGGTAATATTGTCAGAGCCTATTAGCAAATGCTTTGCATTTAAATACATCTTCGCAGACACCGTTTGGATGACGAACACGCATATTCATATTCCGAATTATCTTAAATTAATTATGTCGTTATCACGGGAAAACGGAGGAAAATTATGTCGTTATCACGGGAAAACGGATGGAATAAAATGTATGCATCTATGGCTGTTTAGGGCTTCCGTAAATTTATTTTTTTTGGTGGAATTTGTCCTTTCCAGAGGACAGCAGGAGGTGAACCTGAAAACGCAAACGCAAACACACCCACGTCTAAAGCTCTGAGCGTCGCTCCGGCCTGCCCTAAATAACTCCACATCTGACAACACTTAACAACAGTTTAGTTTCTGTTCTATAATCAATCCACAGCTGTCTGTGGAGGGAGAGCTGGCACGTGGACACATGTCCCAGCGGACATGTGGGTCAATCGTTGGACCATTGAATGGCTAATGGACTTTCCGGTTTTAGTCTTGGGCTGATAAAGTGCTTTGCCCTCCGTGTGTGAGACTGAATGGACGGGGTAATGGACGGAGAGTACTCACTGGTGACGGTGAGAGAGTCCGCGGCGATCTGGGCGGTGATTTGGATGCGTCCTCGCCTTTCCGTGTGATCCGTCCCACACAGGCTCGGGACGTTGGCAACACATCGCTTGTGGATGTTCATCATACAATCTGAGCATTAATTAAAAAAAAAAAAAAAAAAAAAAAAGTTAATTTAATGTATAAATAATGTGCATGAGATCATATCTGTGCAACATATGACACAATGTGCCCTTAAATCCACATTTTATTCATAGTTTCAAAAGTAACAGAGATATCAGTCAAGTCGGATAAATAGTCTTCCACACAATGAGCAGCTTCTTTTTGTTAAGACCGCCTCTACCTGGTGACCAGGTTTTAAAGCTGGCTTTTTATTCAACTTATGACTCGGGCTGTGCAACGATTAAAATGTTTAATCTAATTAATTACACGATTTCCCTGATTAATCACGATTAATCGCATTTGTACGCAGAATCCAAAAATGAATTCAAAAGTAGTGTATAGCTTTAGAGAGTATTACATAGAGAATTACAAATAATTACTACTTTTCTACAAAAACAAATGCCAATATCACTGTAAATATTTCAATAACAGTATTATAAGATTCTGTGCGACAAAATGTTCAATAACTGTAATTACTCTTAACTTTTTCTGCTGCAATGATTTAAATTATTGACACAATATTTTCAGAGTTGTATCCAGGCATGAATTTATCAGTTATTTTGCATTGGTCTCTTCTTTATGTTGGTATTTTAGATGATATCTTTTTATTTGAATCAAATGTACTAAAACAAAAGCCTTCTTGAAAAGGTCATTTCTTATTTTGGGTAATAAAACATGTACTTTTGTTTTTTCTTTAACCGTCAGTCCCGTTTGATCACAAGTCAAAAAGGTAATAATTAGTGTTGGGCAACGATTAAAATCTTTAATCTGATTAATCGCACTTGTACGCAAAATCCAAAAATTGTGTTGTGCAAACACACTTTTAACATCAGCATCTTTCTGTAGTTTTTATGTAGAAGCCTCGCTCCACTGTCTGTTTCCTTGAATGACTTGCTGCTATCAGTTGTGTGTTTTGCCTTTAAGTGATATTTTAGACTGGAACTACTACGCTGAGAAGACAATTCAACTTGGCAGTGTTTACAGATGACTTTGGTTCTGTCCACTCCGCCGTCTGGAAGAACTTTAAAATGAAAATGGCCGAGTAAAAGTTCCGTACCCTTCTCCATGTTTGGTGGATCCGCCGATTACTTTCTTTTCCTGTTCCACAGCAGACAGCAACAGACTTTTACAAAATAAAAGCCTGTGAGCAACAGACTTTTACAAAATAAAAGCCTGTGAGCAGCAGACTTTTACAAAATAAAAGCCTGTGAGCAACAGACTTTTACAATAATAAAATAAATAATAAACCAGGGGTGGTCCGTGGCGTAGTGGGCTGAGCAGGCGCCCCATGTACAGAGGCTATAGTCCTCGCTGCAGCTGGCCCCGGTTCGAGTCTCGCATCGGACGGCCCTGTGCTGCGTGTCGTTCCCCCTCTCTCTGCCCCCTGCTTCCTGTCTCTCTGAACTTTCCATTAAAGGTACAATAGACCAAAAATTAAAAATAAATAAATAAAACCTGCGTTAATGCGCAATAAAATATTTTTCGGCGTTAAATAATTAATGCGTTTACGCGATAATAACGAGTCAACTCGCCCAGCCCTAGTTTTGACTAAAAGATTTTAGCTACACTTCATGTCCCATCTGAGCTCTGGGACATCAGACAGACGAAGACCTCGAGATGCTCGTTATGTCAGAGCAACAGGAGACGCCTCCTCTCCAGCTCTGAAGAGTAGTCCTGCAAGATATCATCTGGTGCATTTGAATTAATCTCCATGTCATCAGAGAGCGGTCATCGTTAAAGTTTGATTCAGTTAAAAACATAATCGTTAATCGCCGTCTTGTATCTGACTTCTATGTGAAGATGACTGCCCACTGGAATGCAAAGTGTATTAGATGCTTTTTTTGTATGCAACGCATGCACCAACAACTACGGAAAACGTCACATTTGGGAAGATTAGATTGAGACAGAATTGTGAAATGGAAGCACAAGAGGACAGCAACCATTTGTGGAACTGTTTAAGAAGAGATTGGAAAGCATGAGAGAAGCCGTTTTCCTGGGTATCCTCAATCATGTTGCATGGTCACGTATCAGATTTATATCCAATCTATGGCCATACTTAAGTGACACAAATTGGGATTTAAAAATCTGAATAAAAGATTTCCGTGTCCCACAGCCCCGAAAAAAAAAAAAGGATAATAACAAACAAACATGAGTCGCTTCAGCTGGGTAACGTAAGCTGAAAGATGAGCCCTGAAAGCAGAGGTGAAAGCAAAGACACAACCGTCACCGTGCCTCGATTTGATTCACTTTCCTCTAATATGAAGTTTTACTTCTTGCATGAGTATTGATTTTCAAACACTTGAGAAAAAAAAAAGTCATTTTTTGAGCACGTTGCATCAGTTTCGGAGTGTTGCGTAATTCGATGGCCCAAACAGCGACAACACGTGAGAAAACAAGAGAGACGGCCGCTCAGTTCGAGAAGCGACTTTATGATTTCTGAAGTTTCTGGCAGCATCGACCTCTGACGGCATACCTGATTAATCTCTTCAGACTTGAAATAACCATCTCGACAGCTAGAGAAACCTATCAAAGGCCGACCTGAAGAATCCTGCCTATGACCCTTCCACTGAAACCACACCTCATTTTTAATCGGGCCGAGATGAGGGGTTTTCATTTGATATCTGTTATCTGGGACAGGAACTGAAAACAACATCCTATTTATTATCAACTTTGAGACTTTTGTGTGCTTACTTAGCATAATGCAGTATTATGGCACAAAACTTCAGTCTGCAGTGACACTAACCCACAACTAATTTGTTGCTTGAGTGATGAGAATGGAAACATTTTTATTAATTATTGGGAGAAACATCTTTTGCAGTACTTCGAATTCAAAGAGCAGATATGTCCAGAGTCCAGACTAAACATGGAGAAGCAGCATTTAGCTGTTATGCTGCAAACAAGTGGAACAAACTGCCAGTGGAGATTAAACTTTCACCAAATGGAGACCTTTTTAAATCCAGGTTAAAAAGATTTCTGTTCTCATGTGTCTATGCATGAAATCTGCACGATCTCTTTGAACTTATCTGGACTGTTGTTTGTTTTTAAATTAATTTAAATGATTTTATTTGTTTCTCTTTATATTCTTTCATGTATTTTAATGCTTCTTACACTCCCTGCTGCAATGATTTTATTTTATGTGAAGCACTTTGAATGACTTTGACTTACTTATGCTGCAATATGTGCAATACAGTCATACAACTATCAGATTGCACTGGAACTTTTGATTTGATTTGATTTGATTTGTGTGAATAGAATTCGATCAGCATCTAAATCAAAATCTTTTTAAGATTAATTAATCTCACAGTAAAAAATAAAAAGCAAATAAAACAATACTCCATCTGTCCACTAGATGGCAGACGGCTCTGACGTAAAGCAGCTCATCTTGCTCTGCTCTCTGTTTAGTGGGTGGTGTTGAGGCTCTGCAGAGGGAGGAGAGTGAGATGTTAATCTCATTCTGTCTCCACTTCTGTTGAATTCTATCTTACATCACCATCAGGCAGAGTGCCAAACGCATCATTCATTCATGCAACTTTATGTCTTTACATCTCCTCTTAAAAGAGAGATGAGACAGAAGGCAGCTCTTGATGTGACAGTGACACAGCTCATCTGGAACGGTGTGCTTAAAACCAAAGTGCTGCTGCTAAAGCACCGTTTTAGCTCCAGAAAAGTGCTGCAATAATTGTACACATTTGTGCGCCAGCTGTTTTTTTATTTTAATTTTTGAAGACAGAAAAGTGTGGAGCTGTGCTTTATGTCTCCGTTTTCTGGGTAATGACAAGAATTTTAGCCATTTTGATTTGCAGGAACAAGCCTGTAAAGTAAAAACACATATGTTGTGAGTTTTTATGCACCGATATAAAACCAAACTGCAGTATTTTCACGAGGAGGTCAAGCCAAAGTCTGTCTATAACTGTGTGCGGCACACAGGTGCAATAAGGAAATGTGTACCCAAAACATAATGTCGGTCATTGCTGTGCTGAATACAGCAGCGCACAGAAATACTTCCTGTTTGTGTTAACACAAAATGTAACACACCTAATAAAACACAAGGGAGTAAATGACGTATGCCATCCAGAACTGAATGGAAAACCTAGTTTGGTCCACAACAAACAGCATATGTGGATAATGAGTGCTGTGAAGTAAAATATAAGTAATGTTTGGATATGAAAGATCTCACAATTATGAAAAAAATACAAAATGTAGACAAAGAATTAAGTGTTTAAAGTCTTCTTCTCCACCCATTAATCCTTCACATCTGAGTTTACAGATTAAGAGACGGCACTCTTTTCTGTGTTGTCCACAAACATGCACAATAAAAATTAAAAAGAACTAATGTTTTCTACAAAATGAGGTTGCATAACAATGACGAGCATCAGTCTCAGTAACCCATCAGCAGCTTAATGTGGACTCAGATTTTATCCATCAGAACAGTTGCACCAGAGCAGCAACAAAAAACAGCAACAAATCCCTCAGCGGGGCAGGATTTATTGCAGTGCTGGAACAGACATATTAAATATTCAGCTGAAGCCTATACATAGAGGGCATGAGCCACACTTATTACTGCTTTTTTTCTTTTTTCATAAGGTGATTCATGTTGCGCACAGCGTTTCGAGATGTCAACACTCCTCAGAATGAGAAGCGTCTGCTTTTGGCCTCTAAAGTTCAAGCCTTCACTCATGCAACAGTCTCACACACACACGTGCAGATATGTGTGTACGTACGGTCGCATTTCATGCCCTGGTGCAGCAGCCCGTAGAGGAGGGAGCCACAGTGGTCACAGAAGGTGGGGCTGGAGTAAGTGTGGACCTTAAACTTGTGTTTACTACGAGGATCCTGCAGAAAGAGACATCAGCGTTATTATTAATCACAACATTTGCAGCGTAGAAACGGTTCAGCCACAAATGCACGAGATGGGCAAACATTTATTTTAATTCCTAAATCACCCCCCCCTCAGAGGCAGCTTTTCATCCAATTTTGAAAATAAAAAAATAAAAAACTGGCTCCCTTTCAGCCTCCAGTGCATTAATAAGGTCAGCCTGTGATGTTGGGTGATGAGGCCTGGCTTGTACTTCATGGCAGAGACAAAGCTGATGCTCGGGCTCCCTCCAGGCCGTTTAAACACCTTGGAAAACAAGCTGGGATAACTGCTTCTTTTGCAGGGTTTGCCAACAGAGGCCTCATCGAGCTGGAAGGATCGTCACGAAATACTGATTTCTGTCCTCTTACACCAGAGATACTCATTGCGCGGCTCGCACTCACATAGTAGCTTATAACATTATGGTAACAATAACAATACATTTTTTCAAATAACATACAGCGAATACTGCCCAGTATTAAGTATTTTTATTAAGTATTAATTAAGGCTTAATGGTGTTTCCTAAAGGGGGCTCTGTTAAAACTGGCAACGCAGCCCGCTTAAACCACCTCACACTTGACCGCAGAGCACGCTAGCTCCTTTAGCCAGCGCGAGATGCAGGCACAATGGATCAGTTTTTAGTTAAAAAAGGGCAAAAACCAGCACAGAAACCATGCTCATCCTGAATGTCTCACTATGATTACAACAACAAACTACAGATACAACATGAAGAAAGTCGAGGACATGCACGCCAGCTTCTGCTCATCCCAGTATTAAAGTAAATGTGGTCTTAACTGAAAATGTATTGGCTGTGTTGTTTCTTTTTTTGTGGGATGTTTTATATGTAGAAATGCATATTTGCAAAAGGGGACTTTAGTATGTTGTTGTAAAAGTGGCTCTTCCCTTGATTTTGCTGCCAATGTGGCTCTTGTGAAAAAAATAGTGAGTATCACTGGTTTAAACTGTACTTTTCACTCCTTTTCTTGGAGAATTTTGATGCCACATCAGGAAATTGGAGTTAAAGGGATGTATGTTTTTTTTTTTTCCAATTTGTATGAATTTATCTTGTAAATATCGCCTCCTTTATAACATGGAGAAAACAGAAAATGAATGACAGACAAAACAAAAATGGAAAACTGGCTGAGACTGAGCTTTGGTAATGCAGCAAAACACCGAGAGGATTAGCCATTAATAAACATCAGCACATAACTACACAAAATGTGTGCTGACTCAAAAGCAGAGCCAGTGAGGGAAGTTGGGTCATTGACTTCAGGCAGCCAGGCAGCACATTTTCCCTTTACTGACATGTCTCAATATGTCATGCGAGAAAGGGGGGGATGGACAAAGGTTACATCCTCCAGCAAGCCAAAAGCCAAAGCTGAGCTTGCTCATTTTATTAATAACAAGCATTTAATAACTCAAAAAAACCCCACATGCATGAGAGAATGTCTAAACTGAGCTCACATCTGCTTTAATGCAGACTTCCTGTAAAAGCCTGTCTCCTTTCAACGTCTAACCTTAATTAAAACAACGTACTGAATAAGAAAGATTCGTACGAGTCGGTGTGTGAACTTTCTTTACTTACGTCCGAGGCGGGTCCCTTGTCGGCCCCCGGGCAGGAAAAGGTGACAAATTCATGACAGCGTTTATGGACCACAAAACAGCACACTGGGGAGGGAAGAGGGGAAAAAAAAAAAAAAAAGCGAGAATATTAATAAAACTCCCTTTCAAACACAACAGCATAAAGATTAAGTTTATCTGGCATTAATCGCTTCACAACTTGAGAAGTTCCCATTTGTTCCTGCTTCTTTATATTCAATTCAATACATTTTTATTCATATAGCGCCAAATACAACAAATGTCATCTCAAGGCACTTAGATAATAAAGTCCAATTCAAGCCAATTGGAATTCAATTAATTGTAATCATAATTATTCATAAAATAATCCAATTCGTTCATATAGAGCCAATTCAGAATCAATTTCCTAGCTAAGGAAACCAACAGATTGCACTGAAACTTTTTCTTTTTCGGTCCAATCTCCCGTCCTGAGGCGACTGTGGAGAGAAACGACTCCCTGCTTTAGCTTTAGCAGGGATGACTTTAAAGGTAACCATAGCATCGAGGGTCCCGCCCCACAACATTAAAGGAAACGTCCCTCATTAGCAGCTTTCACATGGCAGCAGGTTTCACTGCAGGTTCCTTCTCACAGCTGGACATCACTCAGTGAAGTGAGGGACTGAAATAGACACCGTTCATGCTCTGAAACTTATTCA
Organism: Odontesthes bonariensis; assembly: GCF_027942865.1. Classification (NCBI taxonomy): domain Eukaryota; kingdom Metazoa; phylum Chordata; class Actinopteri; order Atheriniformes; family Atherinopsidae; genus Odontesthes; species Odontesthes bonariensis. The sequence continues at coordinate 3,303,753 of NC_134509.1, read as the reverse complement.
TCACACGACTGCAGGTATTCATATGAACATTAGAGGGACAAAAAGTGCTAAAGGTCTCGGAATTGCTGGTGACAAATATAAAAAAAAACAACGAGACTTTTTTTTTCTTTTCTTTTTTTAAATGATCATGTCACATACAAACAGAAATAGAAAATAATATTTTATATATATATATATATATATATATAAAAATATATAAAATTATATATTTTAAATATAATATATTTTTTAAATGATCATGTCACATAAAAACAGAAATATAAAATAATATTTTATATATATATATAAAAAACATATATATATATAAAAAATATATATATATAATATATATAAAAAAAATATATATAAAATATATACATTATATATATAAAAAATATATAAAATTATATATTTTAAATAAATTTTGCAAAATTTGTAAACAGAAATATGCAGATATGTGCTTCTTTTTTTAAATGATCATGTCACATACAAACAGAAATATAAAATAATATTATATATATATATATATATATATATAAAAAAATATTTATTATAAATATAATATTTTTTTAAATGATCATGTCACATACAAACAGAAATATGCAGATGTGTTTTATTTTTTTTTAAAGCATGAGGAGAAACTCCAGCCAAAGAGGTTATTGGGTTACTTCTTGAGGGATTAGATTGCTCTATAACATACCGTTTTTACACGCTTTACAGCTAAAAGTCCAACAGCATGTTTTGTCTGACCAACAGTTAAAAAAAAACCCCAAAGAGATCAAATATAAGACGATTAGTTGCTCAGTCCATATTGTCGGGACTTTAAAAGGAATGGTGGAGATAAGGTACGCCGTCAACATTAAAATTTACCAGCAGTCCTCCGTCAAAAGCTGTGTTTGACTTGTTTGGCAACAGCGTCAACAAAAATAAAACGCAGTAATTTCCCTGTTTTTGTCCTCAAACAAGGAACCCGAGGAGTTGAACCAAAACCAAAACACCTTTGTTTTTGCTTGCACTGCAGAAATGCCACCATCCATCCAAATGTGATGTCATTTTCCCCAGACGTGCACGCACGCACGTACACACGCACGTACGTACGCACGCACGGCCCACTCTACTGCATCCCATAATGCAGTTTCCACATGTTTGGAGTGATGACATAACAAAACCAAGAGGTTCTTGAGACACAGCTGAGAGGTCTTTGAGACATGGGCCCCGACTTAATGTAACCACGACAATGATGGCACTTTGATTCTGGGCGTCATTCTCTCCCACAAATGCTGATGACACTTCTTGGCTTTTTGCCCTGATAATAATAATAATAATAATAATAATATCTAAACTGTTGCTCTAAAGATGACCACCGGAAAAAAGTGTCGATGTCATTTCCTTTTTAGGCCTGTGAGACACGCTGGTAGAACGTCAGTAAACAGGGGCCCCGTATCTTTTTATGTTTTCAGTATAATTCTAACAGCCTGTATCTATACGCTGTTGTGTGTTTGCATAAAGGACAACGGTCGACAGATCGATAAGGGCCAATTTAATCCTTAAAGGAATAGTTCGCCTCTTCTGACATGAAGCTGTATGACATCCCATATCAGCAACATCATTTATGAACATCTTCTTACCCCCTGCTGCGTCCTGTGAGCAGAGTTCCAGCCTCGTTTTGGTGTTGATGAAGGTAGTCCGGCTAGTTGGCTGGGGTTTAAAAAATAAAGCGTTTTGCTTCTCAAAACAAAATGCATTGAAAAGAGTAATACATTTGCATCACAAAATCGTTCTCCAGGAAAAAGTCAGACCTTACAATCGCTTGGCCCTATTTTCTCTCCCTTCGTATCACTGCCTGCTGCCGCCTGCCGACAGCCGAAGATACGAAGGGAGAGAAAATAGGGCCAAGCGATTGTGAGGTCTGACTTTTTCCTGGAGAACTTTTTTGTGATGCAAATGTATTACTCTTTTGAACGCATTTTGTTCTGAGAAGCAAAACGCTTTATTTTTTAAACCCCAGCCAACTAGCCGGACTACCTTCATCAACACCAAAACGAGGCTGGAACTCTGCTCACAGGACGCAGCAGGGGGTAAGAAGATGTTCAGAAATGATGTTGCTGATATGGGATGTCATACAGCTTCATGTCAAAAGAGGCGAACTGTCCCTTTAAGAAAAAATAAATCCAGCATCGGTCAGGCTTTACTGGTCACAGCTTCTCATTTGTCTCTATTCACTTTAGTTTACACATACTTACACACACAAGTCTGTCTCACTCTGGGTTAGATGCTAATAAATAAATAAATAAATAAATAAATAAAAAACAAACATCTCCTTTTGATTTCTGATCAGACTCTTCCAACAAACGAAGAATATGACCAACATTACAACTCCATGTAAAGAAATTGGACAGATCGGTCAGAGACGATCGTCTCAGCAGCTGCGGTTTAGCCTCACATTATTGCTGTTCTCTGTTCCAAAGAAAATGATATTGCAAAGTGCTGATATAAACCACTTCCACTGTACAATGACTTGCAATATCAAATCAAAATGGACTGAACGCATCACTGGCTCACATTTCTTCCAAGCATCACGAAGACATTAGCAGCCATTTCAAAGAAAACGCAAACACACAAAAGGAAGGTGACATTATTCTGCTTTAATGTGAATTATTCACCCTCTTATTACATTTTCATGAGGCTCAGAGGCAACTGCAGACACCGTCCACAGGTTGCATAAAGTCAAGCAACACAGTGTCGATTTTAGCTCAGACGTAACCACAGCCGGAGACCACAGCCGTAACTCGAAGTGACAGAACTCCGTCCCCATGTAGCCTTTCACAACGTAAATGAGCCGACTGTGAGGAAGGTCACGAGAGAGGACGAGACCGGTTCAAAATGCAAAGGAACGAAGTGCAAAAGGCACGTCTAACGTTAGAGAGGACCTGGCCTGTCACAGTTTTCCAAACAAATCTGAAATAAACACAGTTATCTGAATGTATAGTGGTGCTATACAGCTAAACTACGGCTCCAGCTCCATTCCAAGTTCCTTAAAAAAAAGTCTCTCCAAACCAGTAACAATATTATTAATATTAAAGGGATAGTTCGCCTCTTTTGACATGAAGCTGTATGACATCCCATATCAGCAACATCATTTCTGAACATCTTCTTACCCCCTGCTGCGTCCTGTGAGCAGAGTTTCAGCCTCGTTTTGGTGTTGATGAAAGTAGTCCGGCTAGTTGGCTGGGGTTTAAAAAATAAAGCGTCTTGCTTCTCAAAACAATATGCGTTCAACAGAGTAATACATTTGCATCACAAAATGGTTCACCAGGAAAAAGTCAGACCTCACAATCGCTTGGCCCTATTTTCTCTCCCTTCGTATCACTGCCTGCTGTGCAGACCGAGCAGCAAACAGCGTAACAGGCGCGGCTGTCGGCAGGCGGCAGCAGGCAGTGATACGAAGGGAGAGAAAATAGGGCCAAGAGATGGTGAGGTCTGACTTTTTCCTGGAGAACCATTTTGTGATGCAAATGTATTACTTTGTTGAACGCATATTGTTCTGAGAAGCAAAACGCTTTATTTTTTAAACCCCAGCCAACTAGCCGGACTACTTTCATCAACACCAAAACGAGGCTGGAACTCTGCTCACAGGACGCAGCAGGGGGTAAGAAGATGTTCAGAAATGATGCTGCTGATATGGGATGTTACACAGCTTCATGTCTAAAGAGGCGAACTATCCCTTTAAGGGTTCAGGTTAGAATGGGGTTTAGGTTTGGGCGAGGATAAGAGCTGGCTTATTTGTTTGGCTGTAATGGTCATGGCTCGTGCGGTGGATTAAAAAAAAATGCATTATTCAAATGTGTCCTGACAGAGACAGTAATGAAAAGGCAAGTGTGTGTGTGTGTGTGTGTCCGTGCATGTGATGGGAGCACAGCTGGGTCTGAAGCACCATGAGGGGGTGGAGACTCTTTTGTGTGTTTGCAGCATGTCAGAAAGACAGAAAAAGAAGTGGAGCAGCAGGAACCAAAAAAAAAATGCAGTTGCACTTTAAAACCCTTTGCTCATAAATCTGCTCAGTCACACACACACACATTTCTGTGCATGCACACACACACATACAGAATACTGAAAGACAGGCCTAGTGACCTGGTGAGGAGGTCTTTGCTCTGTTGCGTAGCAACCGGGCTGAGCCCTACAGTCGAGGCCACACACACTTGGCTTTATCCGACCGACAGCATGAACAGCAAATCAGAGTAGATCCAAAAAAAAAAAAAAAAAAAAGATTCCTGCCATGAACCGCCAGGATAACAGCAGGCCGACAATTTCACATGGACAGGAGGACAAACGGGAAATTCCTCCATCTTGGACGATTACCAGTCTGCACAACCACAGAATCAAATCAAGGCTCAGGCCTCAACATGCCAGAATAAACAGAGATACGACGACTACTGAACGGTCCTGTAAAGCTGCATTCATGTCATATCATGTTACTGTAATTACAGTAAACCCTCTGAGAGCGTTCACGTCACTTCAGCAGAATTATGTAAGAGCTGTACAACTTTTTAACAAACTGCACATGAAATTCAATGAAAAAAGGCCTTAAGTATTACATCTGCAATCAACAGCAGACAAATATCTAATGAAGATACTATAGATTGGAGCAAAGAAAGCTTTAACGAGTAAATGGCTACAACCCAACACACTAGAGATGGGACCAAGTCACACATGTGCAAGTCTCAAGTAAGTCCCAAATAATTTTCTCTTGGGCAAGTCAAGTCAAAGTCAAGTCACCTTATTATTGCAATTTTACCTGCAGAATCTGATCTTAATAAAGTGAAAAGACAAAGATATAAGTAACTGTCAGTAAACATCATTGGCCAATGTGTCCAACCTGTCCAGCCCGTATCATATCAAGCTAACGTTAGCTAACAACCGACTAGGCTAACAGGATAATATTAGCTAATTATTAATTTCATATTCAAACTGAAAACATGAACTGAATAACACTCAAGTCATTCAAGTCATTGCGTCTCAAGTCCAGTGCAGAGTCTTTAACTTCCAAGTCCGAGTTGAGTCTCGAGTCTTTTATTTTTTTGTCAAGTCAAGTCACAAGTCATCAAAACAGCGACTCGAGTCGACTCGAGTCCAAGTCGCAGTGACTTGAGTCCCCATCTCTGCAACACACCGACACTGGAAGACTGGCGAGGGACTGTTCACCATATCTACATCATGGAGAGACTGACATTCGCTCTGAAATTACAGTCGGAGAAATTTAAGAGTCTGTGGGCAAAATGGATCAGATATATAAGATCACGGAGACCTGAACTGCTTTAAGTATCTCTATTACATGGCTTGAAGAACCAGTTTACTAATCTTGATGGAAAAATGAGTGAATGTGACTCTCTTTGTTCAATTGTTACTATTTTATACACCGTAAAATGAAAGGGAGAGTAACAGCTTGGAGGGTATGCTAGCGCAGTTATCCAGACACATGTTTTTGTATAGATCTCTATGTGTGTAACAGTGCTGAAATTGAATGTTCTATGTATCTCCCTGATAAAAACAAAAGAAAAAAAGAAAAAGAAAAAGGCCTTAAACCTTTTTTTATACTGGTCAAAACAGGCCACCAGTTAAACTCTGGCTTTAAGTGCAATGGGAAAATGTGTCCTTGCCTTTCAGTCCTGGGTTAAATGACTCACGGGTATTTATCAGCTCCAGCTCGGCACGTCTTTTTTATGCCAACACCTCGGTGCTGATGTTAAACACGGATGCTGCCTTCAGGACTGCAACAGCTGATGGAGTTAACCTGTTTTCACACAGGTTGGCAGCTCACCCACCTCCGCTGTCCAATCAAAAATAACAAACTAGCCTTAATTTTCAGTCACACTTATCAGAAACAGTCCTGATTATCTAACAAGTAGACAATTCTCCAGCTCAAGATTCAGTATTTCGAACTCAAAATTTCTAACACATCTATGCTCGACTGCAGAAAATGGCCTCATCCGTGACCCTGACTGCGTGATGCATTTCCTTGACAGGCTAAAAACTCATTTTTTTTATTCCCGTGAGGGACATAAGCCAGTCTCATGTGAAAGCTCATCAAGCGGAAAATCTAGAATGATGCCTTTTTAATCATTCTGAATCATGAGACCTTTACACTCTGAGACTGTGCTGTAATATCACAAAGAAGAAGGCAGCCCTGGTTTAGTTGGGCCCATGTCGCTTCTCTTCATTCATTTACGCCAGAGATACTCATTGCGCAATTCGCGATCCACATGAGGCTCCTCAAGCTCTAATTGGCGGCTCGCACTCGCATAGTAGCTTATAACAATATGGTAACAATAACAATACATTTTATCAAATAACACACAGCGAATACTGCACAGTATTAAGTATTTTTATTAAGTTTGCGTTTTTGTAGTATTAAGTATTTTTATTAAATATTAATTAAGGCTTAATGGTGTTTCCTAAAGGGGGCTCTGTTAAACCTGGCAACGCAGCCCGCTTAAACCACCTCACACTTGACCGCAGAGCACGCTAGCTCCTTTAGCCAGCGCGAGATGCAGGCACAATGGATCGGTTTTTAATTAAAAAAGGGCAAAAACCAGCACAAAAACCATGCTCATCCTGAATGTCTCACTATGATTATAACAACAAACTACAAATACAACATGAAGAAAGTCGAGGACATGCACGCCAGCTTCAGCTCATCCCAGTATTAAAGTATGTGGTCTGAATTGAAAATGTATTGGCTGTGTTGTTTCTTTTTTTGTGGGATGTTTTATATGTAGAAATGCATATTTGCAAAAGGGGACTTTAGTATGTTGTCGTAAAAGTGGCTCTTCCCTTGATTTTGCTGCTAATGTGGCTCTTGTGAAAAAAAAATAGTGAGTATCGCTGAGTTACACCAAACGGAGCCAGTGTAGTGTAGGCCCTGGAGCGTGCTTGTGCTTGAGGCCTTGCTTAAACAAAAAAAAAATTGATTTGGATCCATGTCCGTGACAAATCAAATCCTATCTTAACAAAAATAAATAAAAAGAGTAGGGACGTGGTTTTTGCATTGCACAAACCAACTGTGAGTGGAGCATACGCAGTCCTTTTCATGCTACCGTTTGAATTGGCCGTGCCAAAGCTTTTTCATGAATGGGCCTGGAATCAGTCAGCAGAACACGTCCACGTTCTGCTCTTCGTCTTCTTTGTCAAGCATGTTGTTCTTCCTTGTGATTAATTCGGGTACATCACAGGTCGGCCGACTCAGCCGGCCTGTGCAGTTACACATAACTGAGCTGCCTACATTCAGCTGCAGAAGGCCCTAATGGACCTAAACAAACTGGTGACGTGGACGAAACTTACGTCACACGGACCTTAGAGCCGAGCCGACATGGAAGCCTTTAATTGCTCTTAAAGCCGCTTCCTGTAATTTAATCTTCCATCGCTTTCCAGCGATATATAACAACACCGTCACACTGGTCATTTTCAAGGCTGTGATGCTGGAAGCAAAAAGGGTGAATCTGCTTCGTAACGGAAGAGTAGTTCTACTGCTGTGAAGCTCGGCTAATCTGGTACCACAGTCACCGTAATGTAACGTCGATTGAGGGCGGACGATCTTATATTTTGCCCCTTATCAACGCCACAAAATGGCATCCAAATATAGGGAAATAGAAAGCCCAAAGAATGTGACCAGTAGGGGTGGGCAAAAAAATAAAAAAAAAAATCGATTCATGTACATATCGCGATTATTTTATGGGATGATTTTAAAAATTGATTTTTTTTCCCCCTGAATCGATTATATTACGTCATATCCGTGTCCAGAAAAACTTCATCAATTCATTACATTAAGTTATGTTAAAACTAGCCCACATTTGTGCTGTGTGGACAAATCCGTAAATATATAGTCTGGGAATTCCCATGCTGCTTTGCGCGCGATTTCATTCACACTGCAAAGTCAGCCTGGAAACCACCTGAGTTAGGGAACCAATCACAGAACGGGGGGGGCAGCAAGACGATGATGACGTCTATGCGCGACACCGAAGCTTGTAGAGTGTTAATCCAACATGGCAGCGGACACAACGTTACCGTTCAATGCAGCCTTAGAAAGTGTTTTAAGTAGCTTAGAACGCAAGTTTACTTTTAAAAAAGCAAAGTTTGGCGTTGAAAGATTTCATTGCCAAGAAGGATGTATTTCCTCGTTGAATTTCTGTTGCTCTACATACGTCATCTGGTATAAGTGATACAATTGGCTATGAATCGCGCGCAAAGCAGAATGGGAAGAACCAGACGCCATTTGATAGACATTCGTAGCGCCCAATAAACGGATAGTTTTAACATAACTTAATGTAATGAATTGATGAATTTTATCTGGACACGTATATGATGTAATATAATCGATAAAGCTTCCCTTGGCATAGCAAATGTGTTTAGCATAAACGGTATTCAGATTACAATTCTGCTGCCATAATGCTGGACAGGACAAGGGTAAAAATATATATATATATATATAAAAAATTAAAATCGATTCAGGGGAGAAAAATCGATTTTTAAAATCATCCCATTAAAAAAAAAAAAATCGTGATATGTACATGAATTGATTTTTTCGCCCACCCCTAGAATTTATGCTCTTAAAGGCCGACACAGAGGCCACAGAGTGCAGAGGCCGACACACCCGGACATTAATGAGAGTGCTCTGTGCAGGTCAGCTGCACCGCTAGGTGCAATATATCATCACTCCTGCACAGGTAAGTTAAACCCTGCTGAGCAGGAAGAAGCTAAAAACAGGGAGCTGTGCTCTCGCAATTTACATTTTTCATCAAAATCTTGTTTTAGTTTTGCATCTTCAGAGGAGCACTGAGGCTGCTCTGTACACGTGCACAACTTTGCTGTGGTTATCTCAGATTCTTATGAAAGAATCTTATGTAGACTTTTCCCCCTAAAAGGGAAGTGTTCATATTTGACCAATTTATTTCAACCACATCAATTCTATGGTGCTGCGGGTCAGTGTAACGCAATACTGCTCATACAGCAAATTACCAGAAATGAGCAGAGAATCGGTTCAGCCAAGCAAGCAGACACTAGCTGCTGCCGGCAGGAGATGCGAGCGGGTCCAAATTAGCTTTTTCATAAGAAATATAGTCACTGGATGAGACATAAAGGTGTTGCGTCAATTTTAAGGAACACAGGCAAGTTCTGTTGCATTATTAACCACCGGAGAGGAACTTAACAACACTTAATGAGAGCAGTGCAAAGTCCAACGTGCTGTAAAGTTCAATTTACCGACATAATTCATAACTTACAGAGGAGGAAATAAATGTTCTTTGGAGCGTCTTTGCATCCTGAACTCGTCACCAAACAGGCCATGATCTTCAACGTGAAGTTCAGCCTCAACTCTCAGGCTGTCAATATTTATATTGCACTTCCATTAGTTCATCCTGTTCCGATATACAGGAGCATAAAACAAGGCACCGGCCAAAAACTGATTAACAGATTGAAAAGCAGAGTTAACCTGACTGAAGAGGCCAGAGCAATGAAAATCAGTTGAGATTTGGACAAATCTGATAAAACAGGATGTCTATTACTGCTATAAATCTGCCACTGACAGCGGCTTTTGGCGGTCACTCTCCTTCCTTCATGCAACTGCTCGTTAGCCATTTTTCCTTCTTGACAGCAACAATCTTTAAGCTGCTGCCTAAATGCTGGAAACGTCACCGTTAGACAAAGATTTGGAGACTACAATCACCGAGACTGTGTGCTTTTCTCGACCAACAACAGATTTATACGATTTATAATCCAACAGACATTTTCTTACGCCGTTTGTCCACCAGTTCCACCAAAAATAGTAGTTACTGGACTTGATTTATTTCTATGAGTATGAGCCTTCCCCTCAGAGAACGTGAAGGGTTGTCACAGCTTGTTGCACCTTCTCATTACTGTCGTTGCTGCCTGACTAGTTTTTGTTTTGTTTGGCTAAAAATGGACAAAATGGTCTGGTGGAGAAGAAAAGAGATGGAGAAAAAAAGTGGATTTTACCTTGTGAAATCAAAAGAGTACAAGATCTGCCAATTAACAGGCCGGTATTGTTAAAAGAAAATTTGATTCTCTCAAAAATTAGAGAGATACTAAATATAATACTTCCAAATACATTAAGTTGTGTATTTGTTCTATGGAGTTGCATGCAGTGGGTTTTATGAGTTGATATAATAATAATAATAATTCTCTTTTTTAAACATGTAGACATATGTTCAGCAATAGGTTATAAAGAGTGGAAATGGACGGATATCATTTTAAAAGCCGATTCTACAGTTTGAGCACACAAACACCAGAGATGGGGACTCGAGTCTCTGTTTTGATGACTTGTCACTTGACTTGACAAAAAATAAAAGACTCTAGACTCAACTCGGACTTGGAAGTTAAAGACTCGGCACTTGACTTGATTTGAGACTCGATGACTTGAATGACTTTAGTGTTATTCAGTTCCTGTTTTCAGTTTAAATTTTAAATTAATTAAAAAAATAATATCGATTACCCGGTAGGAGCGCAGGCTGAGAATGGCGTCCTGATTGGATCCCTACCCTGTCAGTCAGCCATGCCCTCTCTACATACCTTACGTGTTTATTGGAGACATGCATCAACATGTCAGCGGGACCGAGAGTCGTTGTCTTCGGCTTTCGTAATTACTATTTTGTCGGCAAAAGATGAACAGCACAGTGCAAGACATGCTGCATCAACATCTCAGACAGCCAGACGACAACTTCCAACTTTGTTCGTCATTTGAAGATCCATTCTGACCAGTAAGTGCTTGTCAAATTAGCTAATATTATCCTGTTAGCCTAGTCGGTAGTTAGCTAACGTTAGCTTGATATGATACGGGGTGGGGGACAGTTACTTATATCTTTGTGTTTTCACTTTATTAAGATCAGATTCTGCAGGTAAAATTGCAATAATAAGGTGACTTGCCCAAGAAAAAAGTACTTGGGACTTACTTGAGACTTGCACATGTGTGACTTGGTCCCATCTCTAAGGCTTCATTTACACTGCAAGTCTTGATGCCCAGATCTGATTTTTTGCCCAGATCTGATTTTTTGCCTAAATCCGATTTTTTGATAACGTGTGGTTACACGTACTTTAATAATGTGACTCATATCTGATTCACGCGATTACACTTGCCTATCACCTGAAACATCACGCATGCCTACTTAAGTGTTTACCAAACTCTGCTGCTGAGGCAAATGGACGACGTTGACATAGGTCCTACTCCTGCTCTCCCCAAAGACCGAGAAGACAGGTCACTTCCTCAACTGTCCACTGCGCCTCGTTGGTTTTGACCTCCTCCGACATGTTCCTTGTATGTTTGTGCGTCTCACATTCACTAGCTTACCACGTGCGACAAAAAATCTAAATCGTCGCATATTTAATGACGTGTGGAACGCAATGTGTAAGAATATCCGATCTGCCTGTTTACACGGCGGTCGCATTGTCACATATCCGATTCGTATCTGATAAATTTCCACATATGAAGGAGGCCTGTATCCGATCTCAAAATATCCGAATGCATGCGTCCTTGTCCTATTTACATGGTCAAAAAACATATCCGATCTGTGTCACATGAGAGCAAAAAATCGGAATAGGGTAACATTTAACTGACGGTGTAAATGTAGCCTAACAAACACTATCCTGAAGTGTGAATATGAAAGCCACCCAGAGAGCAACTCACCATCTCAACAAACCAACATGTGAAATCACCTTCTTCTTCTTCTTCTTCTTTATTCTTGGCACCCTGATGCACACCTAATCAGGGGTTACAGACAGCAACCAGCACTCCTCAGTGTGGCCCCAGCGCACACACCGCTCGTTTCCCTTTGAAATTCAGCAGCACACAAAACACAGAGGAGGGCAGCAGCTGGAAACAAGGCTCTTATGCTAGATTCGCATGGCGTAAATGTGACTGTTTATCTGCAATTTTTGTGACGCCCCAACCTCATTGTCTAAAGAAGCATGGTCACTAGCATGGAAACTATGATAAAAAACACATTATGTTTCCAGAGTGGGTTCAAAGCTGTCCACAACACACCTTTCAGAGGGCGGCTTACTTGCACAGAAACTTGGGTTATGTCCAGTAACTATTTCTCATTTGTCAAGTCCTGACTAGAACCAGGAAATACGACCATATTAGTCCAGTGCTCAGGTCTCTGCACTGGCTTCCTGTCGCTCAGAGAATAGACTTTAAAACAGCCCTACTTGTGTACAAGTCTCTTCATGGTGAAGCACCAAAGTACATCTCTGACATGTTAGAGCCACATGAACCAACTGGGGCTCTGAGAACCTCAGGGAGGGGTCTTCTGCCTCAGGCAGGGGTCAGGGAGGGGTCTCCTGCCTCAGGCAGGGGTCAGGGAGGGGTCTCCTGCCCCAGGGAGGGGTCTCCTGCTGGGGCCCAGAGTCAGGACTAAACAAGCTGAGGCTGCGTTTCAGTTTGATGCTCCTAACATCTGGAACAGCCTTCCAGAAGATGTGAGACGGGCCTCAGCTCTGACAATGTTTAAATCCAGGCTGAAAACAGTTCTATTTAGCTGTGCATATGACAAAGTATTTTATCTGCACTCTTTACCTTTAAATGAATGAATTAATGATTATTTTTTATGTTTTTTTGTAATGATTTTATTGCCTTCTTGTGATTTTATGTAGCTGTAAAACACTTTGAATTGCCTTGTGTACGAATTGTGCTCTACAAATAAACTTGCCCTGCCTACTTGCCGTCTAACGTGTTTTCACGCTGGTTTTAACGGTAGGTCGAGGCTGTCAGATATCAGTGCAGCCCAGCTGGACCAGAACATGGTCTAAAGGTCAAACACCAGACTGGGGTTAGCACCCTCACACAGTTATCACCCCCGCAGCATTCCTCCCCCACAGTCACAAAACAGAGTGAGATGCTAAACTGGGTGCCATCTTGTGCCCAGGCTGAGATCTCCTCTCAGGGGCAGATCTAAGCTGAGGGTGGAAGGCATGACGAGCCTCACAGCCCCCCACACATAGCCTTACAGGTGAAATTATTGATAAGCCAGGCTCACAGCCCCCCACACATAGCCTTACAGGTGAAATTATTGATAAGCCAGGCTCACAGCCCCCCACACATAGCCTTACAGGTGAAATTATTGATAAGCCAGGCTCACAGCCCCCCACACATAGCCTTACAGGTGAAATTATTGATAAGCCAGGCTCACAGCCCCCCACACATAGCCTTACAGCTGAAATTATTGATAAGCCAGGCTCACAGCCCCCCACACATAGCCTTACAGGTGAAGTAATTGATAAGCCAGGCTCACAGCCCCCCACACATAGCCTTACAGGTGAAATTATTGATAAGCCAGGCTCACAGCCCCCCACACATAGCCTTACAGGTGAAATTATTGATAAGCCAGGCTCACAGCCCCCCACACATAGCCTTACAGGTGAAATTATTGATAAGCCAGGCTCACAGCCCCCAACACATAGCCTTACAGATGAAGTAATTGATAAGCCAGGCTCACAGCCCCCCACACATAGCCTTACAGATGAAGTAATTGATAAGCCAGGCTCACAGCCCCCAACACATAGCCTTACAGGTGATGTAATTGATAAGCCAGGCTCACAGCCCCCCACACATAGCCTTACAGATGAAATTATTGATAAGCCAGGCTCACAGCCCCCAACACATAGCCTTACAGGTGATGTAATTGATAAGCCAGGCTCACAGCCCCCCACACATAGCCTTACAGATGAAATTATTGATAAGCCAGGCTCACAGCCCCCCACACATAGCCTTACAGGTGAAATTATTGATAAGCCAGGCTCACAGCCCCCCACACATAGCCTTAGAGCTGAAATTATTGATAAGCCAGGCTCACAGCCCCCCACACATAGCCTTACAGGTGAAGTAATTGATAAGCCAGGCTCACAGCCCCCCACACATAACCTTACAGGTGAAATTATTGATAGGCCAGGCTCACAGCCCCCCACACATAACCTTACAGGTGAAATTATTGATAAGCCAGGCTCACAGCCCCCCACACATAGCCTTACAGGTGAAATTATTGATAAGCCAGGCTCACAGCCCCCCACACATAGCCTTACAGGTGAAATTATTGATAAGCCAGGCTCACAGCCCCCCACACATAGCCTTACAGGTGAAATTATTGATAAGCCAGGCTCACAGCAGGGTCCCTGGATAATGAGCAGCCGAGCGGACCTCTTCAAGGTCATCGTCTGGTAAACAAAACAGGAGGAGGGAAAAAAAATCCTGAATCCTGGGCACACGTTCCACTTTCACTTCTCAATCATTTGACTTTAAAGGGACAGTTGGCCTCTTTTGACATGAAGCTGTATGACATCCCATATCAGCAACATCATTTCTGAACATCTTCTTACCCCCTGCTGCGTCCTGTGAGCAGAGTTCCAGCCTCGTTTTGGTGTTGATGAAGGAAGTCCGGCTAGTTGGCTGGGGTTTAAAAAACTAAAGCGTCTTGCTTCTCAAAACAATATGCGTTCAACAGAGTAATACATTTGCATCACAAAATGGTTCTCCAGGAAAAAGTCAGACCTCAAAATCGCTTGGCCCTATTTTCTGTCCCTTCGTATCACTGCCTGCTGCCGACGGCCGCGCCTGTTACGCTGTTTGCTGCTCGGAAGCAGGGGACTGCTCGGTCTGCACTTCGGTCTGCACGGCCTACACAAAATGTTCATAAATGATGTTGCTAATATGGGATGTCTTACAGCTTTATGTCAAAAGAGGCGAACTGTCCCTTTAAGGCTCTCGGTATAACTAATGGCGCACAACCAAAGTCCCACTAAGACGGCATTTTACAACATCCATCCTGGACTCGGAGCTATCCATGACGATCGTTGTTGGTTTAGAGAAAGTAAACAAGTTGCAACTCCTCGATACTAGAATTATTAGCAGCTACCAGAACATCCTGCAGCACTCTGGGCGTGATCTGGCGATGCCATGTTATTTCTGACGCCAATTCCTCTTGCACCACAGAGTACATAGAGCCATCTTCTACAACAGCACGAGTTCAGCTTGCAGCGGCTAACAACTATAGATAATCTGCACAAATATGAGCACATAACTACATTTTAGAATTTCTTTGTCTTCTCCCTCAACAGCTCGACACCCAGATGGTGGATCAATCTGCCAGTTTTTTTTTTATTCTTATTCCCAGAGTCTGAAAAGAATAAGTAGTGATAGTATTTCACCGTCTGACCTCCTGCTTTTGAAAGGGTGCAGGGCGTCTTGATGATTTATGACGTCTCGTGCTGATGTTTTGTATCACAGAGTCCAAACTCTGATCAGACATCTGCATCTCTCTTTAGCAGGAAACAGAAAGAGCCATAACTTCCTCTTTTTGCTTTCTGCGCACTCAGGTGTGTGGACACACGCATATATATATAGACTCCAATAAAAAAAAAAACTGTTTTTTTTTTTGTTTTTTTTTTAAAAAGCAGAGGATGAAAAAAAAGAGACTAACAGCTCTGAATACCTGCTAAACAGGTATCCATAGGCCCACAGAGCAGAGAAAACACCTTTGCCGCACATTTGCAAAGCAGCGCTCTTTGAAGAAGCAAACATTTACTCCTACACGTAAGAACAAGTTGAAACCAGATATCTGACATTCCTCCCAACAGCGCTGTTATATTAGTTTCTGTTGGTGCGCCTCCCGTTCACACCGATGTATACGTCTCCACCCTTCTTCATCCTCTACGCCTAGTTGGAAGTTCACTCTTCGCACATCTGTGTCTCACTTTGTTTCTGAAGTTCGATAAAAAAATAAAGATAAAAGAACAAAAACAAATCAACCGTATTCAAAAGACATCGCGGGGTGCAAAGTTAAAGAGAAATTTAAGGCAACTTATGTTTATTTCAATTGTATTACAATGATAAATCTTAACTGCGATGCAGGAATTGGCTTCAAATCAAAATATATTCTGGATTCTGTCCGAATAGATAAATGAAAAGAAGATTTCTGACAAGCTGCTCTTCATTGTGACCTAAACAGCTGAGATTTGTATATTTCTTTATTCTGAGATATAGAAATATGGACATGGACAACTCTGCATAAGGAGAGTTGAATCTCAGACACGGTTGAGTCTGAAGATGACCAAAAAGAATGCTGCTCGGCTGCATTTCAGGGACACGTTTCGACTCGTTCTATGCAATGACAGACCAACACTGAGCGTTTGAGAACCTACATACATGCACAAAAAAGAAAAAAGCCTCAGCAGGACATTAAATCTGCAGTTGAGTCGTCACAAACTGCTGAAAAACAAAGTTTAATCCCAGACAGCAGAAGCAACACCACACAGCTCTCCAACACTGAACTACTGGGACAGTGTTCACCACTAACAGATCATACTAGAGCAGCAGTCCCGGGATCTTAAAGGGATAGGTCGCATCTTTTGGCCCTATTTTCTCTCCCTTCGTATCACTGCCTGCTGTGCAGACCGTGCAGACCGAAGTGCAGACCGAGCAGTCCCCTGCTTCTGAGCAGCAAACACCGTAACAGGCGCGGCTGTCGGCAGCAGGCAGTGATACGCAGGGAGAGAAAATAGGGCCAAGCGGTTGTGAGGTCTGACTTTTACCTGGAGAACCATTTTGTGATGCAAATGTATTACTCTTTTCAACGCATATTGTTTTGAGAAGCAAGACGCTTTATTTTTGTGGCCCCAGCCAACTAGCCGGACTACCTTCATCAACACCAAAACGAGGCTGGAACTCTGCTCACAGGACGCAGCAGGGGGTAAGAAGATGTTCAGAAATGATGTTGCTGATAACCAGAGGTGGGTAGTAACAAGTTACATTTACTTGAATAAGTTTCTGAAAACATTCTACTTCTAGGAGTAGTTTTAAATCACTATACTTTTTACTTTTCCTTGAGAAGCACTTTTTTACTCTTACTCAAGTAATTATTTGGATGAATACTTTTTACTTTTACTCGAGTCATATTATTCTGAAGTAATAGTACTTTTACTTAAAGGAGTAGTTCGCCATTTTGCACATTAAGCCCTGTTTTTAGGTAGTCTGGGGTGAATTATAGATGTTCTGATCACAATTTGGACATTTGGTGCTGAACGGAGCATTTAGGTATCCACTGCTTGCTAAAACAACCTTCTAACAGTTGTTGCTAAAACAACTGTTAGAAGGCACATTTCGCTGCGATTTTCGGGTCAATTTATCGAAATTGACCCGAAAATCGCAGCGAAATGTGCCTTCTAACAGTTGTTTTAGCATTTGGTGGACCTATTTTTCCGGACACCGTTGAATAGCAGCAGCAAGACATCCAGCCACTAGGTGGCGATAGTGCGTTGTTTGTGTACAATACAAATCAATGAAGACGGACAATAATGGTAATATAACTTCTCTGGAAGCGTATTTCGCGGTGATTTTTGAGCCAACGTATCGCTGTCCACCACAGACCACACGGTGAGTTTCATGTCTCTGCAAACGAAAGTTTAATGCCGTTTTATGATTGTTTGCTTGAGTGGTCATTGACTCAATGCAAAGGTGGGGGGGCTGCAGCAGTGGATACCTAAATGCTCCGTTCAGCACCAAATGTCCAAATTGTGATCAGAACATCTATAATTCACCCCAGACTACCTAAAAACAGGGCTTAATGTGCAAAATGGCGAACTACCCCTTTAAGTACAATTTTTGGCTGCTCTGCCCACCTCTGCTAGTATGGGATTTCATACAGATTCATGTCAAAGGAAGCTCCGGTGAAGGTCTCTATGAGGTCAACGGTTACCAAATTGCAAAAATAGTCAAGATTCACTTCCTCTAAAACACAGGTGTAGCAACAGTGACGTCACTCGTTGGTTTGTAAAGTTCCGAATTGGATCATTTTGCCGCCACCGCCGGTGTTTTTTCACATAAATTAGATCAAAAAAAGGGGGCAACAGGAATTTCACTCTCATTCTGAGCCATTGGTTAATTTGACTAAGTTAAAAATAAAAACAGAAAAACTGTGACAGGCGATCACCCACATCTCCCGCAGAGATTTGTCAAGTTTTATCGTCAAACCCCTTTCCAAATGAATAAATAAATAAGAAAATCATTAGAGTGGAAGACCGAGAGAGGGAGCCGGTGTTCATATTTGGGGTTTTCAAACAGAAGAATGGAGAATTTCTGTGTTTCAAATTAACGCTAAAATTAGCTCAGCTCTGGCATTGATTCACAAGAGTAATTCAATTTCACCGTCTGGAGTTTTGAGAAACAAAACAACATTATCAAGGCTGAAATGGTCCAGGACCAGAACACATCAGTGACCTCCTGACCCAGTATGAACCTTCCAGACCCCTCAGCTCATCTGGATCCGGTCTTCTATCAGTTCCCAGAGTCAGAACCAGACATGGAGAAGCTGCGTTCAGCTTCTATGCTCCACATGTCTGGAACAAACTCCCAGAAAGCCTCAGATCAGCTGAAACACTCAGTGTGTTTAAGTCCAGGTTGAAGACCTATTTTCAGCTGTATTTGAATAAAGCTCCAAATCTGAAGCTGGAGTTTCAAAACCTAATCACATTTTAACTACTGATTTTATCTATTGTTCTTATTTCCTTCTTTTTTGTTTAAAATTTAAATCGTGCTTTTTATTTCTACTGTTTTTTAATGTCACTGTAAAGCAGTTTGAATCACCTTGTTGTTGAATTGTGCTGCACAGATAAACCTGCCTTGAAATGAAATGAACAAAGCTGTTTCCACACATTCACTGCTGTAGACTTGGCGCAGAGGAGATCCATGTAAGAACACAGTGTTCGAATTAGTCAGACCAGAGTGGAGTAATTAACTCTGCCACCTCCCAGAGGAGTATCAAGAGGATTTTACTTACATTTCATTTAACTTCAACTATTCAGTGTTGTCAGCAGGCTGTAAATATCAGCCTGCTGACAACACTGAATAACATTTTATCTGATTTGGAAGGCGAGCACAACTTCACGGAACGAGTTGAAACTCGTCCCTGAAATGCAGCCGAGCAGCATTCTTTCTGGTCATCTTCAGATTCAACTTAACGTGACCGAGTCCAAGTTTCAGAAGATTAATCTGCGTGTGTGTGTG
The DNA here is from genome assembly GCF_027942865.1 of Odontesthes bonariensis. NCBI lineage: Eukaryota > Metazoa > Chordata > Actinopteri > Atheriniformes > Atherinopsidae > Odontesthes > Odontesthes bonariensis. The sequence continues at coordinate 3,284,714 of NC_134509.1, read as the reverse complement.
TGTGTTATTTTCATATCTAAGTCTGCCATCACTTCATGTGTCAAGTCGCGTGCACATTCTTGCTATCGGGTGTCACTTCATTTCCTGCCACAACTGACAGAAATGCAGGCACGCTTCAAGGCTAACAGTAAAATGGCTTAAACATGCACAACATTAAATAAATAAATCAAGAAGTGCGACTTAAATTGTGCAAACGGTAAATGTAATTCATCCCTTCCAGTGATCAGGAGTCTGGATAACCTCCAAAAGGAGCACGTGTGTGAATGGAGCAGGTAAGAGTTCAGAGTTTTGTGCATGCTGGTCGTGTTTACTGCTTCAAATGCAAGTAGTTCAGATATCGGCTTAAGATCAGCGATCATTAAACATAAGTCAATAGCTCCCTCTGCTATTCTCAGAGTGCAAAAGTCCTGCGTGCGTTATCCAGCTGCCGCTCCAGAGTTTCCCCGGCTTCCTGCAACAGGTAAGTCTGTCAGGTTAGGTCCAGGCCGGATTCTGGCTGCATCAGTCCATGATTAATAAATTGTCCTCATTAGCCGCATTCGGACAGAGCCGTTCTAAGAACGCAGCTCTAAGAACGGTCCACCTTGAATTCCGTTCTGATAACTGTCCTTCCCCAGCAGAACTGTTTCAGTCTGCATTCGCACATGAGTCGGACCTGATAGGGACTGATGCGACGCAGCCGTCTGCGACAGCGACGTGTTACTTTAGCGCCACATTCAACAACAAAACAGAACAAAACAAATCCCGGTAACAGTAAGGAGAGAAGAAAAAAACACCACCAAGAAGCTAACAGACCATGAACACGGTGGACTGTTTTATCCCGACTGTTTTATCCCGACTGTTTTAACACGACTGTTTTATCCCGACTGTTTTATCCCGACTGTTTTAACCCGACTGTTTTAACCCGACTGTTTTAACCCGACTGTTTTATCCCGACTGTTTTATCCCGACTGTTTTATCCCGACTGTTTTATCCCGACTGTTTTATCCCGACTGTTTTAACCCGACTGTTTTATCCCGACTGTTTTAACCCGACTGTTTTATCCCGACTGTTTTAACCCGACTGTTTTATCCCGACTGTTTTATCCCGACTGTTTTATCCCGACTGTTTTATCCCGACTGTTTTAACCCGACTGTTTTATCCCGACTGTTTTATCCCGACTGTTTTATCCGACTGTTTTATCCGACTGTTTTAACCCGACTGTTTTAACCCGACTGTTTTAACCCGACTGTTTTATCTCGACTGTTTTATCCCGACTGTTTTATCCGACTGTTTTATCCGACTGTTTTAACCCGACTGTTTTAACCCGACTGTTTTATCTCGACTGTTTTATCCCGACTGTTTTATCCCGACTGTTTTAACCCGACTGTTTTATCCCGACTGTTTTAACCCGACTGTTTTATCCCGACTGTTTTATCTCGACTGTTTTATCTCGACTGTTTTATCCCGACTGTTTTAACCCGACTGTTTTATCCCGACTGTTTTATCCCGACTGTTTTAACCCGACTGTTTTATCCCGACTGTTTTAACCCGACTGTTTTATCCCGACTGTTTTATCCCGACTGTTTTATCCCGACTGTTTTATCCGACTGTTTTATCCGACTGTTTTATCCGACTGTTTTAACCCGACTGTTTTAACCCGACTGTTTTATCTCGACTGTTTTATCCCGACTGTTTTATCCGACTGTTTTATCCGACTGTTTTAACCCGACTGTTTTAACCCGACTGTTTTATCTCGACTGTTTTATCCCGACTGTTTTATCCCGACTGTTTTAACCCGACTGTTTTATCCCGACTGTTTTAACCCGACTGTTTTATCCCGACTGTTTTATCTCGACTGTTTTATCTCGACTGTTTTATCCCGACTGTTTTAACCCGACTGTTTTATCCCGACTGTTTTATCCCGACTGTTTTAACCCGACTGTTTTATCCCGACTGTTTTAACCCGACTGTTTTATCCCGACTGTTCTAACCCGACTGTTTTATCTCGACTGTTTTATCCCGACTGTTTTAACCCGACTGTTTTATCCCGACTGTTTTATCCCGACTGTTTTAACCCGACTGTTTTATCCCGACTGTTTTATCCCGACTGTTTTAACCCGACTGTTTTAACCCGACTGTTTTATCCCGACTGTTTTATCCCGACTGTTTTAACCCGACTGTTTTATCCCGACTGTTTTATCCCGACTGTTTTAACCCGACTGTTTTAACCCGACTGTTTTATCCCGACTGTTTTATCCCGACTGTTTTAACCCGACTGTTTTATCCCGACTGTTTTATCTCGACTGTTTTAACCCGACCGTTTTAACCCGACTGTTTTATCCCGACCGTTTCAACCCGACCGTTTCAACCCGACTGTTTTATCCCGACTTATTTATCCCGACTGTTTTAACCCGACTTATTTATCCCGACTGTTTTATCCCGACTTATTTATCCCGACTGTTTTATCCCGACTGTTTTATCCCGACTGTTTTAACCCGACTTATTTATCCCGACTGTTTTATCCCGACTGTTTTATCCCGACTGTTTTATCCCGACTGTTTTATCCCGACTGTTTTAACCCGACTTATTTATCCCGACTTATTTATCCCGACTGTTTTATCCCGACTTATTTATCCCGACTGTTTTATCCCGACTTATTTATCCCGACTGTTTTAACCCGACTTATTTATCCCGACTTATTTATCCCGACTGTTTTATCCCGACTTATTTATCCCGACTGTTTTATCCCGACTGTTTTATCCCGACTGTTCTAACCCGACTGTTTTATCCCGACTGTTTTAACCCGACTGTTTTAACCCGACTGTTTTATCCCGACTGTTCTAACCCGACTGTTTTAACCCGACTGTTTTAACCCGACTGTTTTATCCCGACTGTTCTAACCCGACTGTTTTAACCCGACTGTTTTATCCCGACTGTTTTATCTCGACTGTTTTATCTCGACTGTTTTATCCCGACTGTTTTAACCCGACTGTTTTATCCCGACTGTTTTATCCCGACTGTTTTAACCCGACTGTTTTATCCCGACTGTTTTATCTCGACTGTTTTAACCCGACTGTTTTATCCCGACTGTTCTAACCCGACTGTTTTATCTCGACTGTTTTATCCCGACTGTTTTAACCCGACTGTTTTATCCCGACTGTTTTATCCCGACTGTTTTAACCCGACTGTTTTAACCCGACTGTTTTATCCCGACTGTTTTATCCCGACTGTTTTAACCCGACTGTTTTATCCCGACTGTTTTATCCCGACTGTTTTAACCCGACTGTTTTATCCCGACTGTTTTATCCCGACTGTTTTAACCCGACTGTTTTATCCCGACTGTTTTATCCCGACTGTTTTAACCCGACTGTTTTATCCCGACTGTTTTATCTCGACTGTTTTAACCCGACTGTTTTATCCCGACTGTTTTAACCCGACTGTTTTAACCCGACTGTTTTATCCGACTGTTTTAACCGACTGTTTTATCCGACTGTTTTAACCCGACTGTTTTATCCCGACTGTTTTAACCCGACTGTTTTAACCCGACTGTTTTATCCCGACTGTTTTAACCCGACTGTTTTAACCCGACTGTTTTATCCCGACCGTTTCAACCCGACCGTTTCAACCCGACTGTTTTATCCCGACTTATTTATCCCGACTGTTTTAACCCGACTTATTTATCCCGACTGTTTTATCCCGACTTATTTATCCCGACTGTTTTATCCCGACTGTTTTATCCCGACTGTTTTATCCCGACTGTTTTAACCCGACTTATTTATCCCGACTTATTTATCCCGACTGTTTTATCCCGACTGTTTTATCCCGACTGTTTTATCCCGACTGTTTTATCCCGACTGTTTTAACCCGACTTATTTATCCCGACTTATTTATCCCGACTTATTTATCCCGACTTATTTATCCCGACTGTTTTATCCCGACTTATTTATCCCGACTGTTTTAACCCGACTTATTTATCCCGACTTATTTATCCCGACTGTTTTATCCCGACTTATTTATCCCGACTGTTTTATCCCGACTGTTTTAACCCGACTGTTTTATCCCGACTGTTTTAACCCGACTGTTTTATCCCGACTGTTTTAACCCGACTGTTTTATCCCGACTGTTTTAACCCGACTTATTTATCCCGACTTATTTATCCCGACTGTTTTATCCCGACTGTTTTATCCCGACTGTTTTAACCCGACTTATTTATCCCGACTTATTTATCCCGACTTATTTATCCCGACTTATTTATCCCGACTGTTTTATCCCGACTTATTTATCCCGACTGTTTTAACCCGACTTATTTATCCCGACTTATTTATCCCGACTGTTTTATCCCGACTTATTTATCCCGACTGTTTTATCCCGACTGTTTTAACCCGACTGTTTTATCCCGACTGTTTTAACCCGACTGTTTTATCCCGACTGTTTTAACCCGACTGTTTTAACCCGACTGTTTTATCCCGACTGTTCTAACCCGACTGTTTTAACCCGACTGTTTTAACCCGACTGTTTTATCCCGACTGTTCTAACCCGACTGTTTTAACCCGACTGTTTTAACCCGACTGTTTTATCCCGACTGTTCTAACCCGACTGTTTTATCCCGACTGTTTTAACCCGACTGTTTTAACCCGACTGTTTTAACCCGACTGTTTTATCCCGACTGTTCTAACCCGACTGTTTTAACCCGACTGTTTTATCCCGACTGTTCTAACCCGACTGTTTTAACCCGACTGTTTTAACCCGACTTATTTATCCCGACTGTTTTATCCCGACTTATTTATCCCGACTGTTCTAACCCGACTGTTTTATCCCGACTGTTTTATCCCGACTGTTCTAACCCGACTGTTTTAACCCGACTGTTTTAACCCGACTTATTTATCCCGACTGTTTTATCCCGACTTATTTATCCCGACTGTTTTATCCGACTGTTTTATCCCGACTGTTTTAACCCGACTGTTTTATCCGACTGTTTTATCCCGACTGTTTTAACCCGACTGTTTTAACCCGACTGTTTTAACCCGACTGTTTTATCCCGACTGTTCTAACCCGACTGTTTTATCCGACTGTTTTATCCCGACTGTTTTATCCCGACTGTTTTATCCCGACTGTTTTATCCCGACTGTTTTAACCCGACTGTTTTATCCCGACTGTTTTAACCCGACTGTTTTATCCCGACTGTTTTATCCCGACTGTTTTATCCCGACTGTTTTAACCCGACTGTTTTATCCCGACTGTTTTAACCCGACTGTTTTATCCCGACTGTTTTAACCCGACTGTTTTATCCCGACTGTTTTATCCCGACTGTTTTAACCCGACTTATTTATCCCGACTGTTTTAACCCGACTGTTTTAACCCGACTGTTTTATCCCGACTGTTTTAACCCGACTGTTTTAACCCGACTGTTTTATCCCGACTGTTTTAACCCGACTGTTTTAACCCGACTGTTTTATCCCGACTGTTCTAACCCGACTGTTTTAACCCGACTTATTTATCCCGACTGTTTTAACCCGACTGTTTTAACCCGACTGTTTTATCCCGACTGTTTTAACCCGACTGTTTTAACCCGACTGTTTTATCCCGACTGTTTTATCCCGACTGTTTTAACCCGACTGTTTTATCCCGACTGTTCTAACCCGACTGTTTTAACCCGACTTATTTATCCCGACTGTTTTAACCCGACTGTTTTATCCCGACTGTTTTAACCCGACTGTTTTATCCCGACTGTTTTAACCCGACTGTTTTAACCCGACTGTTTTAACCCGACTGTTTTATCCCGACTGTTTTAACCCGACTGTTTTATCCCGACTGTTTTAACCCGACTGTTTTATCCCGACTGTTTTATCCCGACTGTTTTAACCCGACTGTTTTGTCCCGACTGTTTTAACCCGACTGTTTTATCCCGACTGTTTTAACCCGACTGTTTTAATCCGACTTATTTATCCCGACTGTTTTAACCCGACTGTTTTATCCCGACTGTTTTAACCCGACTGTTTTATCCCGACTGTTTTAACCCGACTGTTTTATCCCGACTGTTTTAACCCGACTGTTTTATCCCAACTGTTTTAACCCGACTGTTTTATCCCGACTGTTTAATCATGGACGATCAGGCGTCTAACATGGAGGCTGGAAGAGCTCACAGAGAGAGTCAGGAGACGCAGGATGGAGCGCAGGCCATACTTCTTGGTTTCATGAAGGAAGGAGAGCAGAGCGCCGCAGACAAAGGAGACCACGTGGAGGTTTAACTTATTAAACACGCCAAGGTTGTGTCCGTGTGGTATGAGGAAACATTTCAGCCTGACAACATGACAAGGGGCGGAGCTACCAACCAGCAAACACCCTGTCAGATGTGTTCCTATGGAAACCAGAACAGACCCAGCTGAGGAGAAGGAGCTGAAATGGTTACAGGAACTGAGGGCCGTGGTCCCCAGTTCCTGTATGTGCGAATGTGGGGAAAAAACGGCCCCGTTCCTTAAAAGATTAAAGGAATTGCAGAAGGTTCCTACGGCTACTTTTCCTACTTTTACATATTTAACACATTTTTCCTACTTTTACATATTTAATACATTTTTCCTACTTTTACATATTTCACATATTTTTCCTACTTTTACTCGGCCATTTTCATGCCGCTATACTTTCAACATGAACTTTTGTCACAGACTCCCATCACGAACAACTTCAAGCCCGGTTTGTTATGCGAGAGACTTTTTACATATTTAAGACTCTGTTTTCAGTTAACTGGTGGAAACTCGCCAGGAAACCTGATCTGGCAGCAGTCGAACCGGTGCTTTCTGAGCCGTCTGTGGAGGCGGCTCGGGGTAACTCGCTCACTATGAACCAGCAGGCTGTGTGTGCGCTCACTCTCACATATGTTGTGTTACTTTTCTCTGCCCCCAGTGCATTTCCTGCAGCAGCAACTAGAGGTCTCCTCGAATCTGCAGCCCAGGGAGAAGAGTGAACTTGAGGTTTTTTTACAGCTAAGGAAATTACACAATTCTGCACAACTTCCAAAAATCTGTAGAAACTGTGGTCGTCTTCTTCCTGAAAACTTGCACATCTGGTCACATGACCGGGGCCAAACGAGTTGAGGTGGGTGTCTGAGACGGACCGGCGTTAGAAGAGGAAGTGAAACTGGAAGCAGAACATTTGCTGCAGAACATTAGCATACATGTGATTTAGGGGATGTTACTATGTTTTGCAACCATTTTGTACAGAAGCCCGTGTCTAGACACCCACCCACGACCACCACCCCGACGGGCACCACCCGCCCACACACAAACCCACCATTTTACAGCTCCAATCAACATGTCAGTTGAGGAGAAGTCTAACTTCCTGCTGTGCCTCCCTCCCCATCTCTCTCCTCGGCCAACACCAGCCGTCTCAGCTTTCACCGCTCTGCCTCTTCTACTCTTACGTCTCACGTTGTCTCCTCGGGGCCCGGAGCCTCTGAAGTGTTCTCACTCTCATTTACCAGTTTTGGCAAGCACCTGCTTCGAGTTTGACACCAACCATCAACCAAAGAGCCAACAGGTCATCCGACAGAGAGCCGTCCTGCACACACACACACGCCTTCAGACAGTCCCATCCCTCCACGCACCCGCAGCCATGCACGCGCAGCAGCAGCAGCACCTGTGAGTGAGCAGCTGCCCTTACCTTGGCACTGGAATCCCTGCTTCCCAAAGCCCCTGCGGACAGAAAAGAGGGATGTGATATTTGGGTATGCACTGACAAAGACGCACGCGCGCGCACACAGGCGACAGATATCTCGGATCACACATGGACGCACAGATCAAGCAACACACAGCTGCAGCTGCAACAACAGCGGGGCCCCTTGTCTCCACATTCCTCCACCAGCCCCGGAGGATTCGGAGGCGGGTGTCGGGGGATCGATGCGGTAAACGCCGCACAGCAGCGCCGCACAGCAGCGCCTGCTCTGCGGCTGCCGGCAGCGCGTCCCCCCCTCCCTCCCCACCGACAGGCCCGCGGTGCTGTCGCATTTCGGCGGACTGGGCAGAATGGCGCACCGCCTTGTTTCCGATGACAGTGAACCACTGCGGTGCCAGTGTGCACACAGGCCGATGAGCGCCGCAGCAGCAAGTGAATCACCTGTGTCCTTTCCCCCCTGAAAAAAGAGGCTCGCACGCTTTGCTTTCTCTGGCGCGCGCGCACTCACCAGATGAAGTCCGTGCAGTGGCTGCAGAAGGTCGGCTGCTTGAAGAAGCGTGCGATGAACTTGTGGTTCTTCACCTCGTGCACGTTCTTCTGGCGGAGGGCTCCCTGTCGGGCGAAGCCGCGCGCGCTCTCCGGCACCTCTCCGTCGCTGCCGGGGTCAGCCATCTTAACGAGGAAGCGGCGGCGGCGGCCGTCCGAGAGGCGCGAGGGGTGAGGAGAGCCGAGACAGAGAGGGACAGGCGGCGGAAGGACCAGTCACGGTGCAGGTGCCCGCTCCTCCTCCTCCTCCTCTTCCTCCTCCTCTCCACCCCGCTGGCCGCCTCGGTGTCGCTCGTGCTGCCGGTGTTTTTGACGGTCTGCGTCCACCTCGCGCTAAAGCTGCTGCTTCTTGCTCCCCGTGCCGCGCGCCTGCTTCCCTGTTCACACCAAAGTGTCGCTGCTTGCAGCTCTGTCTGTCTCGCTCTCACAAACAAACGCGCACTATACGCGCACTATACGCGCAGCACGGCCGCTGATTATTAAAAACCACCACACAGTGTATGTGCGCGCGCAGCAGCCTCGTCTGTCACTAGAAACTCGAGTTGAACCACAAGTCCACCTGCATACTTTCAAAAGGAGTATGACTGCAGCAGGCACGCACACGCACGCACGCGCACCCACTTCAGGCCGGAGCTCCACTTCAGCAGAGAGAGTACTTTACCCGGGACCTCAGAGGCCTTCAGAGCTCCAGGTTCAACTGGCTGACGGTATTTGACAACCATTTGAGTGCAATATGTACAGAAACATGTCCTTCACATGGCCGGCATGTGAAAGTATCAGCCCTGACTGAGCCCGGGGTAGAAATGTGTAAGGCCCCAGGCACCAACACTCACTGATTCATTCTATCAGGTTCCAGTCTGTGCTGTTGCTATTCTGCTTCCTGTTTCTTATGTGGTGAACACAAACAGCAGAAAGGTTCTGTCACATATTTTTGTAGATACAAAAAATCTATAAGTTGGCATGACAGTGATAAAACATTGTTAGCTATTTGAAATGCTTAGTTCGACGACTTCTCGTCACTCTGATGCTGGTTAAGGAGGGTTATCGATGGAGTCATCTACATTACTGGCATTAAAGGGACAGTTCGCCTCTTCTGACATGAAGCTGTATGACATCCCATATCAGCAACATCATTTCTGAACATGTTCTTACCCCCTGCTGCGTCCTGTGAGCAGAGTTCCAGCCTCGTTTTGGTGTTGATGAAGGTAGTCCGGCTAGTTGGCTGGGGTTTAAAAAATAAAGCGTTTTGCTTCTCAAAACAATATGCGTTCAACAGAGTAATACATTTGCATCACAAAATGGTTCTCCAGGAAAAAGTCAGACCTCACAATCTCTTTAGCCTGATTAACATAGACTTTCAAATCTCTTCGAGATTCTGGTCTGACCAAGACCATAACGAACACGATTCGAAATGGCCTGGTCAACCCGCCTCCCTCGGGTTGCTACTGGTTGAGGCCAGAAAAGGCTGTGCCTAAGCTTAAGCTAGGCTCTATTTTCTCTCCCTTCGTATCACTGCCTGCTGTGTAGACCGAGCAGCAAACACCGTAACAGGCGCGGCTGTCGGCAGGCGGCAGCAGGCAGTGATACGAAGGGAGAGAAAATAGGGCCAAGAGATTGTGAGGTCTGACTTTTTCCTGGAGAACCATTTTGTGATACAAATGTATTACTCTTTTGAACGCATATTGTTTTGAGAAGCAAAACACTTTATTTTTTAAACCCCAGCCAACTAGCCGGACTACCTTCATCAACACCAAAGCGAGGCTGGAACTCTGCTCACAGGACGCAGCAGGGGGTAAGAAGATGTTCAGAAATGATGTTGCTGAAATGGGATGTCATACAGCTTCATGTCAAAAGAGGCGAACTGTCCCTTTAAGACGATTTTTTTTTTTTGTCTATATGAATTTTAATGTTTAAACACGCAAATGAGGAAAATGTTCAGTCATGTTTTTATTCAGATCATTCTCCAAGAAACAGAATGAGTGTGTGTCTTCTTTTCACTAAACTGAAATTAAAGTCCAAAAATTCAAGAGACGTTACTTCTGAACCGCCTCGCCGTTACTTGCCTTAAAAATGGACCTGCTCAGAGAAGAATATGTGACACGCTCATGAGTGTGCAGCATTAGGAGCTCGATATAAGCAGATGGATTCAAATGAGCCGGCATCAAACAGGCCTCAGCAGGAGGTCTGCAGCAGAGGTCACATGCACCGCTTTTAAAGCTGATAAAAGACATTTCTGGACAGAAGGTTTAAAGAACATCTGGGCAGTTATTAGAAATATTCCCATCTCTGAGAGCACCCCTGGGTTTCCTCATATTCTGCACCAGGTCTGATGAGCTAAAGCAACAGTATTCAACATCTCATACTTTATTGAGTCTCGTTTATATCACAGCAGCCGCAGCTGCAGCTCTGCTCTGGTGATACGTCCAGCGGAGGTTAAAGTCGTCCAGCCTCTCTGACATGAATCCCGTGAGTTTATCGTTTGCTATTAATTTACAGTGGCACAGTCCTTACGTGATGCATTAACTGTGCGTCTCGCCGGGAATCTCCCTAAGACGATGGTCTGTTTGATAAAAGGAGAGCCGGGCCGTGGCTGAGTGTCTGGTGATAGGGTCTCACCTTTGGTCACACCTCGACACGCTGAGCCTTTAATCTCTCTTCAGCAGCCATATTGTGTGTAGGATGAGACGTGTGAAGGACGGAAACCGCTGCCTCTTTAATATTTGAAGCTGTGATGTTGCAGGTTTGGTGTGAGGGAGGCTAAAAAAGGTGTTCATCCGTCACCTGCCCACAGCTCCCAGCACACGTGGAGCAGCAATGGGGTTCAGTTGTGCTGAAGTCTGTCTTTTTCATTTACTCGCGTTGTGATTCAGACTCAATCGTGTTTAACTTGGTGGGCCAAATGTCTCTGATTAGTGCTGGGACTATAGAATCCATCGCCTCAGTGATGCAGTGTGTGCATGCAGGGAAAATACCCCCACAGATCTGTGTCTGCCCCACAGATGAAGGATGAAACAATGATTTGCAACTCTGACCTCTTTTCTTAAAATCATTTTTTACCATCTGGTAACAATGTTTGGAGGAGATTTTACATTTGTTTTTTTAATACTTTGTTCATAATACCTTATTTTAGGGCGAGTTAACTCGTTAATTATTTAACGTGGATAAATATTTTATTGAGCAATAACGCAGGTATTTTCTCTCCCTTCGTATCACTGCCTGCTGCCGCCTGCCGACAGCCGCGCCTGTTACGGTGTTTGCTGCTCGGTCTGCACAGCAGGCAGTGATACGAAGGGAGAGAAAATAGGGCCAAGCGATTGTGAGGTCTGACTTTTTCCTGGAGAATGATTTTGTGATGCAAATGTATTACTCTGTTGAACGCATATTGTTTTGAGAAGCAAAACGCTTTATTTTTTAAACCCCAGCCAACTAGCCGGACTACCTTCATCAACACCAAAACGAGGCTGGAACTCTGCTCACAGGACGCAGCAGGGGGTAAGAAGATGTTCAGAAATGATGCTGCTGATATGGGATGTCATACAGCTTCATGTCAAAAGAGGCGAACTATCCCTTTAACTTAATTCAACAAGTTACCATCTTACCAAGTATATTTAACTCATTGAGTATCTCATTACACTTAATATAAGACACAGCTGCCTAACAAGCACCATTTCAGCCAGATATAGGGACTTGTTTGAAGACAATACATCTGGAATATCTTGTTAAATGAAAAAGTCTTGAAAACAAATTGTTTTGAGTCACATATCATATGAAACAAGCTTTTTTTTTCATTTGAAGAGGTGTTTAAGCTAATTTCAAGATCACTTTTATCTCAAAAGTCAATTTTTTTCTAATTTCAAGCATAAACGTCTTCTATTTGTTGTTCTTCTTATTTTTGGAGGGGCATTTTTTCCAGTGTAGGACTTTTGAGATAAAAGTGATCTTGAAATTAGCTTAAAAACCTCTTCAAATGTAAAAAAAAAAAAGCTTGTTTCATATGATATGTGACTCAAAACAATTTGTTTTCAAGACTTTTTCATTTAGCAAGATATTCCAGATGTATCGTCTTCAAACAAGTCCCTATATCTGGCTGAAATAGAACTTGTTAGGCAGTTGTGGACTGTTTGACATGACGAGCTGAGTTGTTGCTTGCTTTGGTTATCACAGCGAGGGTGTGAAATGGGATCACGCAGTTCCCCAGAAATCATTGGTTCAGAACGTCAATAAAAATGCTTCAGACATCAAACACGAGGATCCCGGATATAGCGTACAGGTGGAGCGCTGTGCAGACCTGTGCAGGATGTTTCCCTAAACTCCGGCACAGAGCTGGCAGTCCGACAGTAAACTGCAGGCCGATGAGCAGAGGTGGAGGCACTTGGAGTTTTGCCAGTTTTGTCATTTCTGATGAATCAAAAAACTTCCACGGAAAATTGACGTGTTTGCTTTGGGAAACAGCTTCGTGTTTCAACGTGTTTCAACGTGTTTCACCGCTTTAGGCCAGCTGAGTCTCACAGTCAACTTTCCCACAGTAAACACAAATGCATTTCCAAAACAACAAGGCCGCTCGACCAAAATCACAAACCTTCTCCTTCCTCCACTGCGCGACGAGTTTGGGCCACCATCTAATTCAGGTCGGCCTTTGACCTCCTCATTTTATGCCAGCCGTGGAGAAACTGTAAAACATTTGGCAGGACGGTGATGTGGATTTAGAGTAAAACTCAGAACGTGGGATCTAAAAGTCTTCACACAAAATCCAGGCGGCCAATCAAAAGAAATCTGTCCGAGGCGGTCCGTGGCGTAGTGGGCTGAGCAGGCGCCCCATGTACAGAGGCTACAGTCCTCACTGCAGCTGGCACCGGTTCCAGTCCCGCATCGGACGGCCCTGTGCTGCATGTCTTCCCCCTCCCTCTCTGCTTCCTGTCTCTCTGAACTGTCCTATCATTAAAAGGCATAAAAAGCCCCCCAAAAAAATTTAAAAAAAAAAGAAATCTGTCCAAAGTAAAGAAAATGAGAGGGAACAAAAATACAAATAAAAATGGGAAGAAAAAAACATAACAGAGGAAACGCCTTGGATTGTGATGAACTCGAGAAATAATTAGAATTTAAAGGGGAACTGCGGTATTTTCAACATTAAGCCTCTTTTCTGAGTCGTTTGCAATGTTTTAGAACCCCCCTCACCGCTTTTTTGATGTTTACTGCTGTCTCCGGTATTTGCCTGATTTTGATTCATCTCAACCTGCTTCAGAATGGCAAGTCATGTGCATGTCCAAAAAGGTCCGTAAAAGCACCATAAACGTCCGTTTTCAAAATCATCAACTCACCGGAGTGGTTACTGGTGTGCACTGGTAATCCATATCAAATTTCGTTGCGAAAAGTTGCTTCTGTCGTGTTTTATTTGGCAGCTCGTTCATGCTCGCACTATTTTCTTAGCGGTGGCGGAGTAATATCAACGAACATCCAGTACAAAATGTCAAATAAAACACGACAGAAGCAACTTTTCGCAACGAAATTTGATATGGATTACCAGTGCACACCAGTAACCACTCGGTGAGTTGATGATTTTGAAAACGGACGTTTATGGTGCTTTTACGGACCTTTTTAGACATGCGCATGACTTGCCGTTCTGAAGCAGGTTGAGAAGAATCAAAATTAGGCAAATACCAGAGACAGCAGTAAACATCAAAAAAGCGGTGAGGGGGGTTCTAAAACATTGCAGACGACTCAGAAAAGAGGCTTAATGTTGAAAATACCGCAGTTCCCCTTTAAGAAGGTTTCCGAGGCTGGATTGGAGACGATTAAAAATCCATTTATTTATTTTTGTTTGGGGTGACAAAAGCCGTTAGCATCTTCAGATTGTACAAAACGCTGGTTCGAGGAACCAACAGAAGAGCTCACGTGCCTCCTGTTTTCTTGGTTCTTCTCTGGTTAGCCGACAATTTCATCATCGAATCTTTGTGCTAACTTTTAGGGCTCTGCATGGTTAAACTCCTCAGTAGGTCTGGCTCTTATTTTGCACATCTTTCAGTTAGAGAGAGCTTTTACGCATGTTTTTATTTTCTCTTAATGGCTTTTATTTCTCTTACCGTAATTTCTTTTGGAGCTTTGGGATTTTTACCTGACAAAGTGCAACGTGAAATAAAATGTACTCGCTTACAAGAAGGCGGGAAAAAGACCATCGGCAACAGAAGCCTGGAAAACGAGGACGCTTTATAGGGGCTTGAGTCATTTAAAAAGGAGCGTGACTAAAATAACATTTTTATTGTTTGCTACTGTTGCTTCTTTGCTCCTTTCCTTGAATTGATTTCAGATTTTTATATCAATTCTATGAGAATCCTATCAAACACAGATGGTAATATTGTCAGAGGCTATTAGCAAATGCTTTGCATTTAAATACATCTTCGCAGACACCGCTTGGATGACGAACACGCACATTCATGTTCCTGCGCACCGCATAGGGTCACTTAGGTACACAGATTTCAGATCATGTGTGAACAGTTGTGTCTAATTTCTTATCGCATTAGTCACAACGATATTTGCCAACTTGCTCAGAAACCTGCATGAGGGGTTTATAATATTGGAGTCCTCCAGATAGCCTGCACCACCAGCTTTCAGACGAGAAGATATTATAGATTTCCACATATGCAACACACAACCTGGATACTCCTACAAACAGACAAAGTTTTAATATCATACAAACTCAAGCATATGCATTTATTTATTTTTTTAAAACATATATTTATTGGTTTTTCATGTTAATATAACAACAATTTAAACATCCAAAACATATGGCAGTAAAGAAAATAATAATTAAATGAATAAAAAAGATACATTAAACCGTAGTAATTAGTCAGCAAATTACTGTGCAATGAATATGAAATGATGAAAATAATAACAATAAATAAGTAAATAAACACATATATAAATAATAATAATAATGATAAATAAAAAAAGTACTCAAAATGTAGGTTACAGCTTGCACTCCCAACAACAAATTAAATCATTTTCATTATCTCATTCTCCCTCCCTCAACAGTTCCAGAATATCTCCAAATATCATAAAATTCAGAAGCACTCTTTGTAACAATATAGGTCAGTTTCTCAAGAGCCAAACTCGATGCTAAGTTATTTAACCAGCGGGTAAAAGAGGGGCAACCAGCATTCTTCCAGCATAATGCAATACAGCGTTTGGCCTGCAATAAACAAAGGTCGACCATTTTTCTTTCCTTACAAGATAAAGAACAGTCATCTGGATAAATGCCTAAATTACATACCTTAGGGCATAAAGGTATAGGGGAAGATGAAGCACATGCATTTATGTTTGTTTACCTCAGAAAACTCTTAAATGAGTAAGTATTTGTATCTAATATTCATTCAACTCCATTTAGTTCATTTATACAGAGCAATATCACAACAAAGATGCATCTCAGGTTCTTAAGTTCAACACATACTGTACATTTGAGTACAGTCCGGTCTAATTCGATTAAATTTAGACCCCTTCCTTATATTTGTATTCGTATTGTGCCAGTTCATACAACACAGTCTTGTGAATGAAACCAACATATCACACTGAATCTCCAAATTTGATCAATTTCCCATCTTAGACAAGTACAGAGTGAGGAAAACTCATTTTTTAACAGCTAGAGTTAATACTAATTAAATCATAGTTGAGTAATTTACCCCCATAGATAACAATTGTGCTAATAACAATATATAATAGTAACAATAATAATATATATAATAATAATGTTAATATATTTTTTATTATTTTACATTTTATCATTTCATTTTATTTTATTATATATATATATATATATATATATATATATATATATATATATATATTTTTTTTTTTTTATTGCACCAAACAGACCAGGCCAAATTGCTCGTGATGTGAAAATTACTTGGCAAAAAAATATTTTCTGATTCTGATTCTGAACAATATATAGGGTTAAAATGTTAACCAGCTCATTAATTTATTGGTTGGGTCATGACAGACTTGTGAAGGGCGTCTAAAACTTTTTCACGAGCTCTCAAATAATTGATTTAAAAAAAGATTTGGAACAAGAAGATACCATTAAGTCAGTGAGCAAAACATGCACAGCAGGGCACAGTTTGTCATAAACGGTGGTCTTGCGCCCTCTGGTGGTTGTATTTACGAACAACGTACAGTCTGCGTCATCACCTGCTAGTCCCGCCTACTAGACCGCAGCCTATTGGTCATAACTTTACATAGACGGACGTGATTGGTCCAAATGCGCTCTCCGTCAGAGACCCGGAACAAAGTGTATACATACACATAACCACATTGTATAATCGACTCGGTTAACCTACAGCCTGCAGTGAGTACCGGTTTGTTTCATGTGAATGTTAATTTAAGTGGAAACTCAGTCAGTGTATCAGCGTGACATTTTCATCTAAACTGTCCCCAGACATGCCGACGTCCCCGGTGAAAACGCGGATCCCCCTCACCAGTTTCGGTCATCTGATAACGGAGGTGAAGGTAGGACCACGATGTGACTGCGGCAAATACTGTCTGTATTTAATTTAAAAGAAAATCAATATCCTGACCAAATTAGATAAACTGGTTGTAATGTACCCCCCCCCCCCCTATTTTATTTATTTATTGATGTATTTTTACCCCTCATTAATTTACACAACCAGTGGAGCATCTTCCATAATCTGAGTATTTTATTTGTATAGCCTATGGATTTTATATGTATCGTAAATTTTTTTTTTAAATGGAATTCAGGTGCTGAACAAAAAAAAAGAGAAATGCACTCAGTTGTAATAAGGACCCTCAAAACTCCAGTACTGTGAGCAGTGGCGATTCTACAGTCTGTGGGGGCCCCAAGCGAAAAAATCCTAGGGGACCCTACCGACCAGTGTCACCAAAACATCTGACACCAACAAAAAATGTATGAAATAAAACCTCTTTTTATTCCAAACATGTTCCAAACATGAAAAACATTGTTATTTTTAAAATATACATGTAAAGAATAAATAAATAACTAAAAACGACTAATAATAAAATAAATAAAAAATTGAATAAAATACCGCAAATTACTTTGAAAACCCAATATAAACTTTGTTCAAAATATTTACAGTACATATTTACAAAGTATATACAGTAGTAAGTTCCTCATAAGCCCAATTTACAGTATGCACTGCTTTAGAAATGCTGCTTACGGGCCTTGGCTTGTGCAAATGCTGATAGTATGTCTTCCAGATCCAAAGACATGTTAACTAGACAATCTTTGACTAAATCATTTAAATTTAACTGTTCAAAGAAAACATGTTCACCACGAACGTTCGCCACTGTTTGAGACAGTTTATAAAGTAAGAGACAATCTTTGATTGAATGCACCTCAACTCTCGGGGGCCCCCTAGTGGCTCGGGGCTCCAAGCAGTTGCCTGTTGACAAGGTGCGCCTCTGACTGTGAGAACATCCGTATGGTATGAATATAGAAATGCAGATTAGAAAGATAGATAGATACTTTATTGATCCTGAAGGAAATTCAAGCATCCAGTAGCAAGACATAATAAAGCAATAAAAATGTTTATACAATTATAAACACTTTAAAACACTTTAAAAAAACAGTTTAAACATATAAAGTGACCAGTGAAATTCAGAAGCGCCATCACTGAGAGCTGTTGCACAGCCTGATGGCCGGAGGAACAAAAGAGTTTTTCAGTCTGTTGGTGGGGCTGAAACATTGACAAAACATTTATTTTATGGGGCAGCAGAGCTAAACTGATCTGTTGTTGCATTTATTTCTTTATTTTCATTAGAACATTAAAGGAAGAATTGACAGTAGATATGAGTATTAAAAATGCAATATATAGTTGTCCATCTGATGGCAGCAAAACAATTGTGCAGGCCCCATTTTCAGCTACCTCACCCACAGACCACAGTCCGTCAGGCTGAAGGACATCCCGTCCGGCACTGTGGTCAGCGGCACTGGAGCTCCACAGGGGACTGTGCTGTGCCCCATCCTCCTTACTCCTGCTACGACTCTGGATCGTGTCACATCCAGAAGTTTGCAGATGGACTGTGGCTAGGCAACAAGCTGGACTGGATGAGCAATTTTTGTTTACCAGTCTGCGGTCGCTAGCGTCCTGTCCTACGCTGTGGTGTGCTGGGGAGGGAGGTTTCTCCAGGCTGGAGAAGATGATCAGGCGGCCAACCACGCTCTGGCAGAGAGGAAAACGATGCAGAAGAAGGGCAGAGGGACTGTGGGACGGGCGGCAGTCAGTCAGTGTGTCCAACCAACAGGGCAAAAACGTGCAATAATCTTACTTTAATCATTTTAATCTTAGTTTATACTTACATTTATATACGTATTATTATTTATTAGCATCATTATTATCATTATTTTTATTACTATTACTAGTATACTACTATTTTGTTATATTATTGTTAATAATAATTAAGTCATCTATCTATCTATCTATCTATCTATCTATCTATCTATCTATCTATCTATCTATCTATCTATCCTTTCAATTCTTCTTTTATACTCATAATGCCCACATAAGTCTGTGCCTGTTGGGTCCTACATGTTGGTACAGCATAAGTAGCCTGAGTATCAGTGACATCTTGTCTGCTGCTGCTTTTTCTTCACTTCATTATCACTTAGCTCACTGTTGCATGAAAGCTCTGTGAAGCTGCAGGTTCAGGTGATAATTCTTTAAAACTTTTTCATTTGATGGATCGCTTAGTTATCTGAGTTGAATCTCAATTAAATTGCATCAAATATAAACAGGAAGTCGGTCTCATGACGCTGTCCTAAAGACATTACTTGCAACATTTTTGAATGAAGAAGTTATCGCGGGGCCAAGCAATTCAGCTCAAGAAAAAAACACCACAGATAGTTCAGTCGCCACAAACACATTTTTAGGGATTTTCAGTGAATAATTAGCGACTTGCAGTGTGTATTTTCTGGAAAACAAGGGGTCACTCTTGGTTTTGCAGTTGTCTCAGTGTAAGTTTAAAGGGATAGTTCGCCTCTTTAGACATGAAGCTGTATAACATCCCATATCAGCAACATCATTTATGAACATCTTCTTACCCCCTGCTGCGTCCTGTGAGCAGAGTTCCAGCCTCGTTTTGGTGTTGATGAAGGTAGTCCGGCTAGTTGGCTGGGGTTTAAAAAATAAAGCGTTTTGCTTCTTAAAACAATATGCGTTCAACAGAGTAATACATTTGCATCACAAAATGGTTCTCCAGGAAAAAGTCAGACCTCACAATCGCTTGGCCCTATTTTCTCTCCCTTCATATCAATGCGTTCAGCCACCTAGCGATAGCCGCGCCTGTTACGGTGTTTGCTGCTCGGCCTGCACTTCGGTCTGCACAGCAGGCAGTGATACGAAGGGAGAGAAAATAGGGCCAAGCGATTGTGAGGTCTGACTTTTTCCTGGAGAACCATTTTGTGATGCAAATGTATTACTCTGTTGAACGCATATTGTTTTGAGAAGCAAGACGCTTTATTTTTTAAACCCCAGACAACTAGCCGGACTACCTTCATCAACACCAAAACGAGGCTGGAACTCTGCTCACAGGACGCAGCAGGGGGTAAGAAGATGTTCAGAAATGATGTTGCTGATATGGGATGTCATACAGCTTCATGTCAAAAGAGGCGAACTATCCCTTTAACTTAATTCAACAAGTTGCTTTCACATTCATTCTGAGTATGAACTATCCCTTTAAGCCTTTTTATGGCTTTACAACAGATTTTAATGAAATTAAATCTGTGGAAAAATTCAACGGAGCACAGCTGTTGATCAGAAATGATTTTAGAACCGTAGCTGTACGAGTTTAAATTAAAAAAAAGATTTTGTGTGGATGCTGCTTTTATCAGTGACGGAGGAATCATCCTCACCATGCTGAGCGGCCTTGTTAACATCGCACTGTGTCTCCTCTCGCCCGGGGCAAACTTCGATCGTTATGGACTCTATTTCCATCTTCACGGGCATGCTTTGCACTGCATGTTTCACTTCATGGGACTCACTTGACTTTTAATCAGACGAGTCTCTGTAAGAGGGTGATGAATTGGCAGCCATGTTTTCCAAAGTAATGCACACACCTCTAAATGTGAAGCACGGGCATTGCAGAAGATTGTAGACTAAGCATGGCGCACGTCATGACCAAAAGATGTCGCTTCCTCTGCAAGTCTGAGACTAAAACTAAGATTTCTGGAACTGATGGTTGAATGTGCAAGGTTCAGGTTTTAACCCGGAACGTGTGATCTCTTCCTAAACCTAACCAAGAAGCGCCTGAAAGCAAAAGTTGAGGCATTAGAAAAGCAACGATCCTGATGAAGGTTGAGCAGCGACTGTCTCTGTGGGGAAAACAGCAGGCCCGTGCAGGACTTCCAGTCCTGAGGGGAAGTCTCGCAGCTGATTTAAATTCCCATGAAATGACTAACTGAGAGCCTTGTTGAGCCGTTTATGTTTGCATGTTCCAGGAGATAAGGAAGCCTTCTCCTCATCCACACTGATGAGTCAGCAGCAGCTGCTTGAGAAGGCACCGCCACCGTTCTACATCAGCTCCTCTGTTTGGCCATAGTTGATTGTCATGGGGAAGGGACATAACAATTCAACTGTTTACTTTAGTATACATGATGAGTCATCAACATTTTTAATGCGGTTTGTTTTTTTTGTTTTTTTGGTGCCATGGTGATGTAGTTCAGAATATATTTATATATATATATATGTATATATTAGGGCTGGGCGAGTTATCTCGTTAATTATTTAACGTTGATAAATATTTTATCGCGCATTAACACATTTAAATTATTATTTTTTATTTTTTACATTTATTTTATTATTGTAAAAGTCTGTTGCTCACAGGCTTTTATTTTGTAAAAGTCTGTTGCTCACAGGCTTTTATTTTGTAAAAGTCTGTTGCTCACAGGCTTTTATTTTGTAAAAGTGTTGCTCTTAGGCTTTTATTTAGTAAAAGTCTGTTGCTCACAGGCTTTTATTTTGTACAGAAATGAAGATGTTTCCAGGGAAACGGTTGGCCACTTGTTTTACAGGAAATTCAAAACTTAAAAAAAAAAAACCTTACAAAACAACCTTTTTCTGTTATTTGGCAGGACATCTTATAGAAAATGCTTTTATTTAAACAGGATATATCGTGTGGTAACCATTTATTAATCCTGTTAGGATGTGTAGACAGTACGTGGTAATATAAAAAAATAAAAATGATTGTCTGTAGTGTATCACTTTAGTTTAGTAAAGAGTGAAAGAAGGGAAGTGGCTGCGTGGCTAAAGTTCAGCTCACAATGGAAAATCACTGCTTTGTTGGCCTTTCATTTTCATTTGTATTCCTCAGCATATCAAATCGGTTATGTGTCAACGGTTTTAGGTGAGGGGGAGGGATGTTTGTTGGCTTTGGACAGAGCCAGGCCAGCAGGTTTCTCCCGTTTCGTCTTGGCGCCAAAATAATTATTGGTGGTAAAACTCGTTAAAAGATGATCCCATTGTTTGTGCATAGTATGTCTTTAATTTTTTTTGTGTAATAACAAAATCACGTAACTGTTTTTTATTGAGCTTAAGAGGTGCAGCTTGCATGATGTTTTTGTTTTTGTTGTTGTTGTTGTTTTTTGGCAGTTTTTTTTCCTGTTTTTCGTCTCAATGCTAAGCTACGCTAACCCTTTCCCGGTATCATTCCTAAACATTTCCAACAGGCTAGTCGGACTCTCTTAGCTGCAGTTTTGACTTTTTAAAAACAAAATTAGAACTGACGAGACTTAAATGACTTGGATAGAATGTGCTCAGTTTAATATGTTTTTAAAAGCAATTATGAATTCTGATGAGTACAGACAGTATAAATACATACAAAGACGACCATAAATGTGGACATTTTTAAATCCAGGTTAAAGACATTTCTGTTCTCATGTGTCTATGCATGAAATCTGCACGCTATCTTTGAACTTATCTTGACTGTTGCTTGTTTTTAAATTCATTTAAATGATTTTATTTGTTTCTCTTTATATTCTTTTATGTATTTTTAATGCTTCTTCCACTCCCTGCTGCAATGCTTTTATTTTATGTGAAGCACTTTGAATTGTTTTGTACATGAAATGTGCAATATAAATAAATTTGACTTTGACTTTGACATGAAGATCTTTAAAGAGGATTTCAGCGTTAAGCTTTCATCACACCGTCGCTGCCTTCTTCCGCACATAATTTGCTAAAGCGGTGCAAAGACCGAACCGGTGGACATTTAAGCTCCGTCACTTTTAAACGTGGACTGCACGGGTGCGTCCACGCCGTCGCCTCACAACAGATGAATACGGCTTGCAGTGTAGAAGCACTTTGGGTGAAGCACTATATAAATGCAGTTCCCCTTTAACGTTTTCCTGAACTGTCACGGTTGAGAAACGGCTCCTAACCGTGTTCGCCTGCTTCCTGGAAGCCTGGCCCGTCTCAGCAAAGGCAGGACCGTTGATGTTGTTGTTGCTCGTTATCATAAACCGATGATGGTAATCTTCATGGGTTAAAGGGATAGTTCGCCTCTTCTGACATGAAGCTGTGTAACATCCCATATCAGCAACATCATTTCTGAACATCTTCTTACCCCCTGCTGCGTCCTGTGAGCAGAGTTCCAGCCTCGTTTTGGTGTTGATGAAGGTAGTCCGGCTAGTTGGCTGGGGTTTAAAAAATAAACCGTTTTGCTTCTCAAAACAATATGCGTTCAACAGAGTAATACATTTGCATCACAAAATGGTTCTCCAGGAAAAAGTCAGACCTCACAATCGCTTGGCCCTATTTTCTCTCCCTTCGTATCACTGCCTGCTGTGCAGACCGTGCAGATCAGCTGCTCCTGGAGGTACCGAGGGCCAAGCGGAAGCTCAGAAGAGACAGAGCCTTTTCCACTGCCGGTCCGAAACTGTGGAATGACCTCCCGTTTCACATCAGACAGGCCCCTTCACTGCCCATTTTTAAAACCCGTCTTAAGACCCATTTTTATTCCCTGGCTTTTAACCCAGCATGAGACTCTGTTTCTAGTATTGTTTTATTGTTTTTATTATTTTAATATTGTTGTTGTTTATTGTTGTTCTTACATTGTTCTTGTGTTTAAAGCCTTCTTTTATTTTGTGTTGTACAGCATTTTGTTTCAGCCACAGCTGTGTTAAAAGACTATATAATAAAGTTGATGATGATGATGATTAACTTAATTCAACAAGTTGCTTTCACATTCATTTTGAGTATGAACTACTTTGGGTGCAGGGTGTGGTTAGCTTCATGTTTCTTTGTGCAGTCTGTCTTCTTTTTGAAGGATCGCCCTGCATTCACATGAAACACTGTTTGTGTTTTCTGAAGACATTCCACTCGTCTCATGTTACGGATAAATGTGTAAAAATCTCAAGAACTATTGTTTGCAGTTTTTTTTTTTTTTTTTTACTCTTATTGTTCCCGTGTTTCCTGTGACTCAGAAGCAGCTCTTTGGCATCGAGGCCCCAACATCTCTGGAGCTGACCGGCTGGAGGAAACATTTTAACAGCTACACCATTCAGGGTCGCAGAAATGTACGCACCGCACACGCATGCACACGCACCGCACACGCACCGCACATGCATGCACACGCACCGCACACGCACTGCACACGCACTGCACACGCATGCACACGCACCGCACATGCATGCACACGCACCGCACACGCACTGCACACGCACTGCACACGCATGCACACGCATGCACACGCACTGCACACAAATCAAATCATCAAATCAAATTTATTTGTAGCACATTTCATGTACAAACAGTTCAAAGTGCTTCACATAAAATAAAAGCATTCCAGCAGGGAGTGCAAGAAGCATTAAAATACATAAAATAATATAAAGAGAAACAAATAAAATCATTTAAATGAATTTAAAAACAAGCAACAGTCCAGATAAGTTCAAAGATAGCGTGCAGATTTCATTCATAGACACATGAGAACAGAAATGTTTTTAACCTGGATTTAAAAATGTCTCCATTTGGTGAAAGTTTAATCTCCACTGGCAGTTTGTTCCACTTGTTTGCAGCATAACAGCTAAATGCTGCTTCTCCATGCTGCTTCACACGCATGCACACGCATGCACACGCACTGCACACGCACTGCACACTCATGCACACGCACTGCACACGCACTGCACACGCATGCACACGAAGCCTTTGTAAAGTTTTTGCACATTGAATCCCCAGCAGTCTGTCCATCTCTTGCAGTGCGTCTTGGTTACTTACGGGATCTTGGTGGTGACAGCAGCGGCCTTCATGATGCACAGACAGAACAGAGAGGAGAAACGGACGTCCCCCTCCACGGCCTGAGACGCACGCCTTTGCATTCACTGAGCATTATTTCATGAAGTGACGGAAACCAAAATGAACCTCCGAGCGTGAGGAAACTATGGAGGGAAAGCTGTGTTTTGTTGATAAATGCTTCAACCCGTGCCCGTGTCATCGTTATTTTCTAATACTCAGAGACGAGCGGCTGGTTACCATGCCTTCAAGCAGTCAAACCACCATTTTCATGTAAATAATTAGATATTGTAGGAGCTATTTGTAAAGTTAGTTTTTGTTTCTTGGTTCTATTTGTACATTTAATTAGCTAATTATGAGTAACTTTATTTGATTAATTTCAGTTCTTTATTTAGATTAGATTTTTTGCTAATATTCTTTGTTAGTTACTGTATTTGTTTATTTTGATAATTGGGTCACACTGGGCACCTGGAGTCCCAGCATGCACCTGGGTGGGCCGATGTTTTTTTTTACTTGATTGTATTGGCCATTTTTCCATAAAAAACAAATTAAACTTAAACCAAACAAAATCAAAAGACCACTGATGTGGTTGTGGTTTAAAGCAGGAAAAAGGAGAGAGCAGCAGGTTTTCTTTGTTCTTTTGTTTGTTTTATTGTTTGGAAATAAATCATCAGAAAACGCAAGAATTCATTTTCGGACATTCATCTTCTTTTGCCTGCGTTAAACCACATCCCCCATGGTGCATCAGTGGCCTTTTGATTTGGTTTGGTTTAAGTTTAATTTGTTTTTTGTGGACAAATGGCCAATACAAATATTTTACCACTTTTTAAGCATTTCTACTTGAATGTTTTGGGGAATTTGTGCAGTCACATTTCATAACTGAAAAAAAAAAACATTGGTAACGGCTCCACGTGTTATGAAATAATCAGAATCTCTGCTCAGTTAAATCCTGAATGCAGCATAGCTAATTATGGCATGTTTTCATAACATACCTCATTTGTTGCTCCGTAGTCAGCCGGAAAGCCTGACAAACATGGAAGTGAGCTGTCAAGAAGAGCAACTGCCCTCAAATATGCGCTTCTCATAATTGTGAGAGGAAACCAACAGCAGAACTCAAAACAAACGGCTGCGGTGCAATTTTTGTGGTTCAGCAGCCTCAGGGGCTGTGATTACTGACCAAATATCTGTGGCTACGTCTCAAACGCATGCTTAAAACTGTAGGGTCACCTCAGGCTGCACCAGCAGCCTGAGGTGACCCGAGTCCTGAACTCTGACGACCAAAGCAAACCAGTAAATCTTAGGTGATTACAACCATATTGTTTGTCCGGTGCGTTCGGTCACCTCAATGATACTTTTGCATCGCGTAAATACATGAAGCATCGTGCATTAAACTGATCTTCAATCTTCTCACGAAGCCTTCTGCCTTCTTCTCAGTGAGTTACATTCATCTCAGATTCAGAGAACATCTGGACAACGACTGGATTTGTGTAAGTTTAGAGCAGTTCTTTTCTTGTGAATCAAATCAAATTTATTTATATAGCACATTTCATGTACAAACAATTCAAAGTGCTTCAGATAAAATAAAAGCATTGCAGCAGGGAGTGGAAGAAGCATTAAAAATACATAAAAGAATATAAATACATAAAAGAATATAATTAATTTTTTCTGTTTATAAAAACAAGAAAAAAAACTACTGAACTATAAGATTGTTTGAATAGAAAAGAAAAAAACGTACAATGTGGACTGCGTAAAAGTAGGATTAATCAACTTATATTAAACCTGCTCAATATACAGAATAATCATATATATATATATATATATATATATATATATATATATATATATATATATAGCCGCTGCCGGCATATCACGTGATTTAGGGGAACTCTGCGAGCCGAAGAGAAACTGAAAGTATAGCTCTGGAACACCTGATCGTGAGTGTGTGTGTGATGCGAGCGTGTGCACGCGCGTGTGCCAGCAACAGATATGGGCATGCGCAGCCTGCTGCAAATGTTTGGTCCTCCTGCTTGATTAAGCGCTGATAGTAAGTCTCCGTTCAGCCAGACTGTTGAAGGCAGCCGCTCCACCTCATCTCAGAGCTGGAACCGAAAGTAAAAAAAGCTTCAGATGGAAAGCTGAGACCTGCTGCTGGGGACAAGCTGGAGCCCACTGCCACTCACACTCTGCCAGGCTTCCACAGCAAGTAAGTAGCCTGTAAAGTCTGTACTGACGCACCGAGTCACTGTGCATGTGTGCGTTTTGACGGATGAGTCCAGAATCGATGATTCCATGAGCCAATGATTAAACCGTGCATGGGTGTAACTTCGGTTACTTGCTTTTTTTTTCCACGTGACGTTTTCTAGTTGAAGTGACTTTTATTTAGAGTTTGAGGCTGCAGCTCAAACAGGAACATTTATTCCTCATCTTCCTCACGTCTTTCACCCATTCGGATGAGTTCTGGGCTGTTTGCCTGCTTTGTTTAACTTGTTGTCACTGACAAACTGATCAAATATTAAACTACACAAAGCCCAAAAGGCAACATGTCTGCATCTGGGCTACAAGTAGGCTGCTTATTGTTCAAACTGAAATTTAAACCTCATGGTAGCTGTGTCTGGAGTCTTTGGATAGGCCAAAGATAACAGAAATCATTGTGTTACAGCACACTGTGTAACTGTAGCTCAGTGTAAACGGACTCCTGCTCACTGTAGGTGATTTTTCTGTTTGGATGCATGTAGATGTGTGTTAATGGACTGTGCTTAACGCTTTTCTAGTCTGTCTGAGCACTCAAAGCGCTTTTTTTTTGTGCGTGATATATTTATTGTGTGTCAAGACTTTTCGCCGTTTGAGTGATAAATGAAAAAAACGATTCAGATTGTGCGTTATGTCGTTATTTTAAGGCCTTTATAGTTTGTTTTAAGGGTCTTTTTTCTGTAAAGTAGCCTATCTCCTGATAAAAAATAATAATTATAAAAAAAGAACTGCAATAAAAATGTTCTTTTTTGCCCCGCTGAGAAAATGAAAGTTTGCACTTTAGTCATGTCGCGCGTCCAAACGACAAACAAACCCGGTCTCTGGTTCTGAGGTGGACCCAGACAGACAGACAGACAGGGAGTGGGGCGTGCGTGTCCACTCAGTGCGCGCCTCAGAGAGTATCAGCTCATGATTGTTATTTATTTTCAATAAGCTCGAAAAGTCTGAAAAATCTCGAAGAAGAAAAAAAAGAGAAATGTGAGCGCAGCTGGTTGTGCTTTCACTTTTCACTTTTTGATTGTTGTCATGATATGAACAATAGATACACCACGGCTGACTTTAAGATCACAGCTTTATTCAGTGTTTGGGGTCTATGTTATAAATCAGGGCTGGGCGAGTTAACTCGTTATTATTGCGTTAACTCGTTAATTATTTAACGTTGATAAATATTTTCTCGCGCATTAGCGCAGGTTTTATTATTTATTTTATTATTGTAAAAGTCTGTTGCTCACAGGCTTTTATTCTGTAAAAGTCTGCTGCTCACAGGCTTTTATTTTGTAAAAGTCTGCTGCTGTCTGCTGTGGAACAGGAAAAGAAAGTAATCGGCGGATCCACCAAACATGGAGAAGGGTACGGAACTTTTACTCGGCCGTTTCCATTTTAAAGTTCTTCCAGACGGCGGAGTCGACAGAACCAAAGTCATCTGTAAACACTGCCAAGTTGAATTGTCTTCTCAGCGTAGTAGTTCCAGTCTAAAATATCACTTAAAGGCAAAACACACAACTGATAGCAGCAAGTCATTCAAGGAAACAGACAGTGGAGCGAGGCTTCTACATAAAAACTACAGAAAGATGCTGATGTTAAAAGTGTGTTTGCACAACAAATGTTATGGCACTTTCATTCATATGGCAACACATTTAAAATAAAACTAAATGCTAAAAGCTATACACTACTTTTGGATTCATTTTTGGATTAATCGTGATTAATCAGGGAAATCATGTGATTAATTAGATTAAACATTTTAATCGTTGCCCAGCCCTAATATAAATGTATCTATACAAGCAGCCAGGCACAGGACACTGTAGTATATTGTAGTTAATATGGTAACCGCAAAGCATATCATCGACGCTGCACTGAGCAAAGTTATTGTGCTTCACACATTTCCCTCATATGATAAAGAAACTGATCTTTACACAGGGATGGCAGCGTTGCTCCATGACATGGCATTTTTGGATCAGCAAAGATTTGCTGTGGAATTTGAAAGTTTCGTGTTACAGTTCGGTGATGCAGAGTTCCCCGTTTATTTCCTGTTGCCCGCGAGTGTTTGCGACAATGAATGAAAGATTCTGATTGTGTTCGTCTCTGTGTTTCAGTTCGTCTGGTTTTCAGTGACAGCCGACTGCTCGCATCCAGTCCTCTGCAGTCGTCCCCCCCGATAAGTCTGGATTAAAATCCGTGCGGCATGGAGTGTCAAAGGGAACCGAGAGGCCAGTGACATGCAGAAGCGAGTGGATGATGGAGGATCTGCCTGTGAAAAGAGAAGCAACCGGTGCCCTGGGCGGTCAGGGAGAGGATTTTCCATTCTAGGATGGTCAGAGACAGTCTGAACAGTACAGTAGTACGGAGCGAGAAACCGAGCCATTCAGCCGAGAGTCAACCCCCGGAAGACTCCACCGAGCCTAAACAATCACAGAGCTCAGAGAAAGCTGAGCCAGAGGAGACTTCAGAGGGGCAGCTACATTTACTGCTCCTGAAAAAACTCAGCTGTGAGGACGCCCCTGAATCCTGGAGCCTGGTCAGTACTCAAGGTGCACTCAATGTCACTCAGTTTTTTATTGCTGTTGGAGATTGATTTTAAAACAGGGCGCACAAAACCAGCTCAGAAACAGGGGTACAGTACGAGGCCTTTTTTGTCCCCTGAGGTACGATCTGTACTAATGTACCCCCTAGGGTTAATTATTGGACCTAAAGGTACATATATGTACCTTTTTGAGGGTCCAAAAGGTACATATATATATGTACTCAAGTGGTAAAAGCGGGGATTAATTTGAGCAAGCCGGAGCGCGCTCCGCCAGCTATTTATATAATTAAACAGGTAAATTAAAGTTTGTTTAGTGTCAATGTCTGGTTTTGATATCCGTCTTGTTGGTGATTTCTGTCATGAAACGAGATACTGAAAATATCTATATTACGGAAAAGGAGGGTGCACACTTCCGTTCTCGTTACTGATGGAGGTGAGGCAGCATGTGGGGAAATTTGGACCAATTTTGGACCTTGCTTTGTTGGCTAAATACATCATTGAACATAGGAATTTGTACTCCGGATCCGGATTTGTTGTGACTATCGTTATTAGGCCTACAATACATGCCCAGATTATTTTCGGTGTGGCACACAGGGTTGCTCGAAAGCGTTTTGCTTCTCAATTCTCTACATTGTGAAATGAGAAATAGGAAGGTAGGCTATAAAACTATAATTTTACTAACTGTTCACGTACTGTATTAGCCTAATGGGATGAGATGTGAGTGAAGAGACTGAATTCTACATACAATCCTTTTTTTTATAGATAGTTTTTGTGACACTTGTTTGATGTGAAATTCATGTACTTGTGATTTTCATGTTTTGAAACGTTTTCATCAGTAAAAGCATATTTTACTGTGAATAATGCATTTGTTCATTGAATACTAGCCTATAAAAATTAACATTTCTAATAAACACAGTTGGTACAATCTCTAACAATGAAGTAGGCAGTAGGCACACAAGTTACAAGTACATAAAGTTCAGGTCTTGGGGAAAAAAAGTATCAGTTTTAAAAAAGTCTGGAATTTTAATTTGGAAAAAGAGCAAGCACCCTGTGCAGAATCACAAATTTCAGATTTCTATTTGGAGATCGTGATTGCTGTTGCAACATTGGTTAGGCTTTTAGGTGCTGCAGCTGGTAAGGATTACAAACGTTTACATACTTTACTTTATGGCAACTTTACCAGTAATGCATCATACTTAATATGTTGATCTTCCTTATGAATGATATAGGCCATGTCTGCTTATTCAGCTACAGCTGTCACATAGATTTAGGTTTATGGTTGAATTCAAGCAGAAAGGTAGCCTGGCTGACGCGTCCACATCTGGATGAGATGGTGGTCTGGGAACTAGGTGTGCATTTTCTCGTATTTGAGGCGTGGTTTACGAATGCCTAGAGCCGTTTATTGGGCGCTACGAATGTCTATCAAATGGCGTCTGGTTCTTCCCATGCTGCTTTGCGCGCGATTCATAGCCAATTGTATCACTTATACCAGATGACGTATGTAGAGCGACAGAAATTCGACGAGGAAGAAGGCAATGAAATCTTTCAACGCCAAACGTTGCTCTTTTTTAAAAGTAAACTTGCGTTCTAAGCTACTTAAAACACTTTCTAAGGCTGCATCGAACGGTGACGTTGTGTCCGCTGCCATGTTGGATTAACACTCTACAAGCTTCGGTGTCGCGCATAGTCGTCGTCATCGTCTTGCTGACCCCCCCCCCCCGTTCTGTGATTGGTTCCCTAACTCAGGCAAAAATAAGGGCGGTGGTTTCCAGGCTGCCTTTGCAGTGTGAATGAAATCGCACGCAAAGCAGCATGGGAATTCGGGCCTTATCAGCTCCAGGGTCGTGTGCCTGTGACGGAGTCATTGTTTGGAAGCTTCAGAGCACACACCTTCACAGTGGACCTGAACAAAGAGCCTTTAATCTGCAGGACTCTGTTTGCTGAAGGTTCACTGCAGTGCAGACAATTGTTATTTTGAGTCGCACGACGCTACAATAAACACCGGAGGGAGGAAATGGAGGATTAGTCCTTAAGTTCGGGGCTCGAATCTCGGAGAAAGTGAAAGTGAAAATTAAAGTTCTGGCTTTCTCTGAAGCTCGGCCGTTCGAGAGATTCTGGGACGCGGCATCCCTGACGTGCCACAGAGATTGAGTCATTTAAAAAATAAGTAGAACAAAAATAGAACAACATTATGTGAAAGAGCTTTTCTTTATATTAACTACAAGAGGAGCTACAACTGTACTGTCATTTATTTTGTAACTCAGAAGGCCCGCAGAGTCTGAGATGTAGCTCTTGGGTTTCTGACCTTGGGGTGACCTTTAACCTTTAACATGCTGACTGAGGCCCGCAGAGTCTTAGATGTAGCTCTTGGGTTTCTGACCTTGGGGTGACCTTTAACCAACCAAAGCAACACAATTGCATCGTGTTAAAACACACCTGAATGCTGCAAACCAGCAAAATGACACTTCTGCTTTCATAGAGTTGTGAACCCTTGTTGATGATCCATTAATCAGTTGCATTTTAGTAATTTTTATCAGAATAAGAGCTCTTTTAGTCAGTTGAAAAGGAAATATGACATTCAACAACAGGATTTCTTTCGATATTTGCAAGAAAGAAACTTCGTCACAAAAGATACCACAATCCTTGAGTGTCAAAATATTTCACATGTGGAGAGACGACTCTTTTTACAGAAATCTGGCAGGTCTATTAGCTTATTCTATAATATCCTTAAGGGGTATACCACAAACACTTATTTCCTGAAAAGCAACTCAATGTTAAGATAACAGACGAAGGCTGGAACGATGTGTGGAAGGACGCCAAAACGTTGAGTGTATGCAATGGAGTGAGAGCCATGCAACTAAAGCTCCTGCATAGGGCCCACATATCTCCCTCTCAACGTCACGAGTCCAACCCTAACTCATCTCCGCTGTGCCCCAACCGGTAGTCTTACACATTGTGGAAAAGTCCAGCAGTTTTGGTGGGTCATTGAGCAAGAAATGAATAAGATTCTGTATTACTAATAGAAATAATGACCCCTCGTATCTGCTACTTTGTCCATTACTGACAAATTTAAGAGAAAAACTTCACCAAACTCTTGCTTTCTGTGCTAGAAAGTGTATTCTTTTGAATTGGATAATGGATAAAGCCCCATCTGAGGCTCAATGGCACAGGGTGATACTCGAATATGTTGCTTTGGACTATCTGACGTGTAAATTACAGCAAAGATGATGCTTTCTGTAAAACATGGGAACCCTTTTTGTCATATATTGGTTTGAATATCTCTACCATTCTTGCAAGAGGGTTTGTATCATAGCTGAGAATGCCACCCTACCATTTAATTGGTGTGTTTTTATTTTGCTTGCTTATCTTATTTATATGGGATGACTCCTGAATCTCTCGCCTGTATAAATTTAAATCTGAATTTGAATTTGGATGTGTATGTGAGCCAAATGTGTTTGTTTTGTCTTTTGACAATTTAATAAACATATATATAAATAAAAAAAAAAAAGAATAAAAGCTTTTTAGGGCAGGATTCACACAGATCAGATGCTTTAAAGCAGTGATACTCACTATTTTTTTCACAAGAGCCACATTGGCAGCAAAATCAAGGGAAGAGCCACTTTTACCACAACATACTAAAGTCCACTTTTGCAAATATGCATTTCTACATATAAAACATCCCACAGACAAAGAAACAACACAGCCAATATATTTTCAATTATTTACCTTAATACTGGGATGAGCTGAAGCTGGCGTGCATGTCCTCGACTTTCTTCATGTTGTATTTGTAGTTTGTTGTTGTAATCATAGTGAGACATTCAGGATGAGCATGGTTTTTGTGCTGGTTTTTGCCCTTTTTTAATTAAAAACCGATCCATTGTGCCTGCATCTCGCGCTGGCTAAAGAAGCTAGCGTGCTCTGCGGTCAAGTGTGAGGTGGTTTAAGCGGACTGCGTTGCCAGGTTTAACAGTTCCCCCTTTAGGAAACACCATTAAGCCTTAATTAATACTTAATAAAAATACTTAATACTACAAAAACGAAAACTTAATAAAAAATACTTAATACTGTGCAGTATTCGCTGTATGTTATTTGAAAAAAATTATTGTTATTGTTACCATATTGTTATAAGCTACTATGCGAGTGCGAGCCGCCAGTTAAGTGAAGTGAAGTGAAATTTATTTATATAGCACTTTTCAGCAACAAGGCGATCCAAAGTGCTTTACATCACAGAAACAGAGAAATACAGAAATAAAAACATCAAAAAATCAAACACAGAAATACAGAATTTTAGCTAATAGTAGGATTGGTATAACTATAACAGAGCAAAAGTAAATTTAGCTAACAGTAAGATTGGTATAACTATAACAGAGCAAAAGTAAATTTAGCTAACAGTAGGATTGGTATGACTATAACAGGTAATTTGAGTAAACTAACAAAAGCTAACAAACATGGATAAACTTTCCTCTAAGAGGAGGCATTTAAAAATATAGCTAATAACAGAACGGTTGATATAATGAATGATAACAAATCTTTAAAAAACTTTCATCTGAGAGGAAATATTAAGGTTTATACAGTGGTAATAGGTCTTAATAGACCATTTGAATGTGACTAAGTTTTCCTCCTAGTGAATTAAAGCTTGAGGAGCCGCATGTGGCTCGCGAGCTGCGCAATGAGTATCTCTGCTTTAAAGCTTAATGGTGGGCAGGTATAATGCAAGCTACGCTAGCAAAGCAAAGAAACCGATCCCAATGTCTCATTCAACGAGGCAAGACCACTCATAGTGAATGAGAAGCGAGACCGCTGAGGCCTCAAACATGTACGTGTGAATCTGTCTCTGGATTCTTGTGTGCAGGGAACTGTTTTATTTCTGCATGTATGAAATGTTCAGATTGTGTCGTGTGTACGTGCTGACCGATGATGCCTGACTTCTTTTCTGCTGTAGGCAGTGACTGGAGCCGATGCCGACAGCTTGCCCACACACCTCCGTTCTTTCAGTAGCCGGGCGGAGTACAATCTAGTGAAACACACATACCATCAGCTCCAACACAGCGGTTACTACTGGGGACCAATGACCATGGAGGAAGCACATTCAATCCTCAAACATGTGCCTATGGGAACTTTCCTCATCAGGTATTCTAACCCTTTGCTTTTGCAAGGTTTACTCCTAAATATGAACAGCCAAGTGTGACTATATCGTATTGAAATTATTATTATTTTTTTTTTCTAACTTTTTATTTTCCATTAACCATTTTATACAAACATACACACAATTCACTCTTTGTCCCGTTTCACATTTTACATCTTATTACTATCATATTTACACAGACCATTTTAAACATTTTAACCTACCGTAAATATACCGGCTGTCTATTCCGACTAACACAAGTCCACGATATAGGCAAAAGTAAACAAGAATATATTTCTCACAAATATCCAGTAACCTCACTCAGAGATGATGGTTATCTTTAACAACATCTATGACCATGTAAATCTGCATTAATTACGGGATAAGGAACAACAGTGAACATCGGAAAACTAAAAACTAAGGTAATAAAGATACATAACAACAACTAAACTAAAAAAATAAAAAAATATATAAATAATAAAAAAAGTAGAGAAATTGACAAGGTTGAAATGATTTAAACCAATTTCTTTGGTATATACAGTACTCGCAGAGCTCTAAATTAACACCCGCCAACTGCGGGTGAAAGTTATTTTTGGCGTGTATTAAAAAAAACTCACTAGCCGGCTTGGCCGATGATAAATGAGGAACTTTACCATCTATTTTGCGGGACGCGAAATTATTATATACAGTGTATGCGCGGGACGCTCAAGCGCAGTTTCTATGGGAACGCATCCGCCGAGGCTGCCGTACTAGGGGAGCGGGAGTGGCTCACTCTTGGTTTGGAAATACGATAGACGCCGGTACAAATACAAATACAGACGCAAACGCTAACAAAATGTGGCGATGGTTGGGACAGCCGGCCGTGAAGAGAAAAGATATGCCCGCCAAAGGAGGGGAGGAGGATGATATTGAAACTCGCGAAACAAAAAAAGGAAATTTAACTGTAAATGGCTAACTGGTCGTGAGTGGCTCGTGTATGATCACGAAAACAACGTAATGTTCTGTCAGGATTTCCAAATGTATGCTAAAGAAAAACACAAAATGAATCATTTCGTGGTAGGAACTAGGGCTGAACGATATATTGCATTTGCGATAATATCGCGATATGACCAAGTGCAATTTTCTAATCGCAAAGGCTGCGATTATTAAAAAAAAAAAAAAAGGCTGCGATTATACTCTGTTCACGTGACATGCGCGAGTAAAACATGTGATATGATCAAACGAGATTGTCTAACCACAGAGGCTGCACTCTGGTCACGTGACACGGGGAGCAAAGTTATGAAACAGTCTACCGGAGAGGACTCGCAAGCAAAGCTGTAACCTACACAATGGCCTCAGGCTCAACAAAACCAGACCCTGCGGGGATGCTAGTTTCAAAGAGGAACTGCACATCAGTCGTGTGGGACTATTTTGGTTTTAAAGTGATGGTTCGGAGTCATTTGAACCGTGACATCCAGCCAAGTAGCCCACCCGAAGTTTTTCCGATCTTGGCCGAACATCAGCCGAGTTAGCTTAGCCGAGTTAGCTTATCCCGAATAGCTTAGTAGGCTACAAGTGCTAACGGACCCTGGCAGTATCTCCAAAATTACCACACTAAAATCACATGCCATGACACCAAACTTCTACAGTAGTACAAATATGGTCTGTACTCACAAAACGATGCATTTGGAAGTTTGTACATAGTCCAGGAGTTTATTATTATCAACACAAGCCTGATAGCTTTTCTGCTGCTAAAGCTGCGTCGACGTCACTTCTGGGAGCTGGGAGCTTCAAAGTAAGATGAAGGTTGATCTGCTACTGTAGACAACAAAGCAAGGCTGCTCAATTTCTCCATTGATAAAATAAATTCACAACTCTACAACATAAAAATTCATGTAGAATATAGCATATACTTTGTTGTCTACAGTAGTAGATCAACCCTCATCTTACATTGAAGCTCCCAGATCAAGGAAGTGATGTAGACGCAGCTTTAGCAGCAGAGAAGCTATCAGGCTTGTGTTGATAATAATAAACTCCTGGACTATGTACAAACTTCCAAATGCATCGTTTTGTGAGTACAGACCATATTTGTACTACTGTAGAAGTTTGGTTCATGGCATGTTTTTCCTTGTTCCTTGTCAACACTTTATGCTCAGATGTTTGTAAGCTCAAAATATACTATTGTGTATGTTCAAATATACTGTTTTGTTAAATAAAAATGTCAGTCATCAATTCATGCATCACCTCATGTCATCATAACAGAGGTCTGTCTTCCAGGAAAGAACAGTTTAAAATGAATGTAATGTAGTTTTAGCCATACTGTATGATGTATTGCTTGTCTTTGTTTAATAATACAGAAGACAAAGACCTTAAAAAATAATCGCATATCGCATCGCAATCGCAATATTGGCGCGAAAAATCGCAATTAGATTATTTTCCATAATCGTTCAGCCCTAGTAGGAACTAATAATTTCAAAGTAGAGGCGGTAAAGGATCATGAGAGTGCCCAAAGTCATCAGGAAAGCCTGAGGACGAAAACCGCCAAAACGTGTCGTATCGAAGAGAGTGACGCTGGAAGGAGCCTGGCCTTAATGAAGACGTCCGAGTTTGAGAAGATGGAGTTAGAAAAGGGAAAAATGGAACTGATTTAGATCAGTCAGTTCAGAGAGCTCGGACGATGTTTGAGCATTTCACAGTATCCCCCTCATAATTAGTCTCTGCACATAGTTTTGTGTTTCATTTTGTGCATTATCTGCACTGAAACATGGTTAGAAAGTTGTTAAATATTTCCATTTTTGTAGATTCAGGGTTCACATGAATATAAATCGGTTTTAAAGTTGTTTTTTTATGTACAAAAAATGTGAGTCTGAATAGTATGTGAGGGTTGAGGAGTAATGAAATGTTAGAATAAGTTTTGTTTGTACATAAGTTTAGTTATTGTAATTATTTTCAATTGGATATACATTCCCAATTTCACTGTAAAATGAATTTAAAGCTTTAGTTAATAAATTGATCAAATTAATTCAGTGGCTCTCTTCTGTCTTTTTTGCACGGACAAATATGTGGCTAGTGGGAATTCTGATTGGCTGGTAACTTCAGAAACTTACTAGCTACATTGGCTGGTGATCAAAAAAGTTAATTTAGAGCCCTGAGTACTCGTATTGTCATTTTTCAGTATGTTCCACAATACCATGTCCAATAGATAAGAAATAAACCACATTAAATTGCACAAAGTGACTTTGTGCTGCTGTGTTGTTGCAGGGACAGTGGCCAGCCAGATGTTTTCTTTACTCTGAGCTATCAAAGCGAAGACGGCCCAACGAGCGTCCGCGTCCAGCTGAACAACCTTCTCTTCAGTCTGTACGGCAGCCACAGGACTTTTGACTCACTGTTTGCCCTGCTGGCGTATTACACCAGCGCGTCGTGCAAACTGACGGAGCCTTATCGCAAGCAGCGCCCAGAGCGCCTGAAGCAGATGTCCAGGAGAGCTTTCATACGCACATATGGAGCAGAAAGTATTAGCACCTTTCCTGGACTCAGCACGAGGGTTAAAGCCGACATTAAAGCTTACCCGTATTGTATATAGACGCAGCTGTTGATGTGTCCAGATGTCACTTGTGTTATTCTAAGTTAAACATGTTATGTATTTGTCTTTTTGTATGGTATATCAAACATGCATTGCGAGAGTATTTCATCTGCAGGCCATCTGGATTATTACACAGAATTGAAGTAATGCAGAGCTCAGATGAGTTAGCACACATTATTGTTGTTATGTAAAGCTGCACGAACCGATGTTTGTCTATCGGTGGGCAGAAAAGCGCTCATCTTTTTGCCCAAAAAATGTTTCCTTTTCTCACTTGACTTTGCATCAAGTGTTATGATGCGATGGTTTGCGAGGCGTAAGGACACGAATGCGGACTTAAAAAAACAAGACTTGATTTATTAATCAAAAACAAGGTTAAAGCAAAACGCGGCTGAGCCGGATGACAAGACTAGAACTATGGAAACAAAGAACATGACTTGGAAAAAGACTTGACTTAATTTAACTTGCCTTGACTTGACTTAAAGGTGGGGTAGGGGATCTTTTTCTGGAGCATTTTTTTACATATTGCTTGAAATACTCTTCACACCCCCATTGCAACCAATTAATTAAAAGTTTTGACACAAAAATGAAAAGTTTTAGTGGCCTCTAGAACGTACAATCCAGGAAAAACAGTATCCAATCATACTGAACGGACCGTTAACGATGATTGGATTCTGATGCGTCTATAAAACTGCAATCTGCTCCTCCCTCCCCCTCCTTCCCCCTGTGTGCGTACCCTGCTCCGTGAACGAATTACGCGTCCAGAAGCTTGGCAGGAAGCTAAACTAGAGCTAGCTTGGCTAGCACCTAGCATTATTAAACCGTTCATTGTGATGTTGAAAGGTATTTTATTACCTGTGAATCCGCCATGAGAAAAGGTTAGCAAAAGTTAGCCAAACCAATCGATGCTTGCTGTCAGAACAGCGCTCGTGCACCTTCGTGCTCGTGAACAAGCATTGCGCGTTCATGTACTCTAGAGGCGTGGCTTCGGGGGGAAAGTGAAGAAAAGGGTTGGGACTTTTTACCTGTGTATTTTCAAAATGCAGCTTCGCTGGACTCAAAATCCAGGATCTCCTACCCTACCTTTAATTTAACTTGACTTGACTTAATTTAACTTGAATTGACTTGACTTGACTTGGCGTGGAATGAAGGGTGAACGTGCAAGGCGCAAGGATCTCACCCCGACTGAGAAAACAGGGAACCTAATGAGGACTGATGAGGGCAGCTAATGAAAACGAGTGCAGGTGACGTGAGTGAAACTAATGACCTGAACATGGGGAGTGAGGGAAAAACAACAGCAAAACTAAAACTAAAGACTAAACACCACGGCATGAGAAACTAAAACATGATAAAAACACAAAACTAAGAACTAAAAATAAGGCGCAAAACCCCATGTTCATGACATCTAGCCACTCGCAGCCAGTCCCCCCAAGATAATGATCTCAATTATCTCCCAACAAAAGAGTTGTTTCCTGGTAGAAATGGCTTATTTAGGTCTTTATTGTGGAAACTGAATAGGTTGCTTATTCTGGATTAAATGCCTATTTTTTTTTAAATGACTAACCCTTTTCCTTGACATTAGTTGTAGATTAATCACAACTGGAGCCAAATATCACTGAAATACACACTTTCATGAAGCAGTATGCGTAGTTTTCAGATTTTATATGAATTAGTTGGGTTGGCCAAACGAGGCATAAAATCTCTTCAGAGCACCTCGGAAGTGTTTATTATCAAATCTTAGCTGTGCACTGACAGTACTCAATAAGTTTTATGATTGAATTCATTGATAATTTCAGTTTTAAAATCTGATCAACAACTCATCTGTACTTGAAATGATTTAGCATGTATAGGTTACAGAAAGCATCTGGTGGTACTGCGCACAATAATCACTTCGACATCGTTGTTTGTGTTGACTTTAATACAAATATTTTGTTTGCTGGATAAAAGGCTAAATAACCGATGAGCAGCCGGTCAGCCTCAGACTCGAAGGATCCCCACGAGCACCTGATTTTGTAGTCGATCATTTGAGCAAATATGAATACCCATGTTCTTGTTTTTAATGCTTATTTAAATGCTACAAGAATGATATTGTTGGTCTGTCTCCAGACCACTAATTGCCTGAAACAGGTACTACAATGTTGCCCTTTGGTTTTCTGCCTCACGTTTTGCACACTGGACAGGCAGCGAATGGATCTGACTGATAATAACCCACCGAAACGCAGTGTTTAATCTGTTTTACTTTGAATGGGACGATTAGATACTAAGTGAACATCGTTCTGTATTGAACAAGACCAGTAAGTAAACAAATGGGTTGCTTTGTCAAATATTTCAGTACAGTAAGACTTCCTTTTGCATCTTCAGGTGGATGTCACACAGAATGCAAATTCAAGGCACTTTTTGTTTTTTGAGCTGAATGTTTGGAAAATGTTGGAAAATCTAAAAAAAAAGTACATTCCAAAAATAAAAAGTTTACTGTTTAAAATGTAAATTAAAAAAGAAAAAATGTTTTTATTCACAGTGAAACGTAGGGGAAAAAAGGTCAAATTTTGAAAAAGACACTTTACTGTTTCATGAAAAATATACAACTTCGTAGCTGTGGAGCACAACTGTATAGTAAAATAAATTTTGAAAATGAATATTTTTTTCTGAATATCTATTTCTGTTATTTTTGTTGTTCCAACCAATCCAATTTGGCATCAGGGTTGAATGGAGGCCAACAGTTCATTTTGACTCTGTGACCCATTTGAAGGGGTAATCCTGCATGAAGATGGCTCCCTGCTCA
Organism: Odontesthes bonariensis; assembly: GCF_027942865.1. NCBI lineage: Eukaryota > Metazoa > Chordata > Actinopteri > Atheriniformes > Atherinopsidae > Odontesthes > Odontesthes bonariensis. The sequence goes on along the minus strand of NC_134509.1, from coordinate 3,244,034 downwards.
AAATCCGTCCCGATAGATGAGATAGTCTGAGCAGTGTGTCGGTACACAATGCTTTTTATTCATCTGTTCCACTTCCTGTCCTAAATCTGACTGACAGTGGCCCCTTTAGTCTAAATTAGCTCCGCACCAGAGAAACACGCATACACACTCTTTTTCTGGTGCTCACTAATTTATCTCCGTCTCATTAACCTTAAACATGATGATGTCATACCGTCACTGCTGCGACACACTTTGAGTTAAGGGCAAGTTGTGAAGCACCTTTCAACAGCCATAAAAAGTTAATGAGATTTTTTCACAAGGAGTTTTTTTTTTTTTTTTTTTACCATTTTCTTTCTTTTTTATTAAAATAAAAGGAACAGAGGGGTGTAACAGAAATGTACATGGTATGTTGGGACATCAACATCTGGGTTTCTTTAAACAATTAAATAAAAATATTAAATAAAATAAACAGGAGACCGAGCAACCTTTTCTTTAGACAGTAGAGCTGTGTATCAGATTATGAGGAAAACTGAAACAAATCAAATAAATCCCAAGAATTAAAATAAAGAAATAAATAAAACAAACAAAAAGACAAAACAACACCACAAAAACCAAATCTATCAGTTTGTTAACTCCATGAAATCTGGCCGTGACTGTTGCACATAGGAGACCCATTCTGACCACAACTTAATAAATCTGTTCATTTGTAGGCGAAGTGAAAAAATCATTTTTTCCATTATGTACACTTCATTAACTATATCCTTCCATTCCTCTGTTGTAGGGGGAGTCAGGAAGATATCAGAACACCAAATAAGTCATTGTTGAAGTGCGCTGGGTGAAAATCATCTTTCCCTAAAATAAAAATGCAAAACTGGGAAGGTATTTTCACATTAAATATACTTTCCAATGTTTTGTGTATCTCTAACCAGAACAGTTTTATGACTGGACCATACCAGAATATGAGCCAGTGATTTGCATCCTGGCTCCCACACAGTCTCCAGCACCTGGAATCCTGTCCTGTGAAGTGTGTTTTCTGCTTTTGGGGTAATAAAAAAAAACATCTAATTAGACATTTCCATCCAAATTCTCTCCATGTGTGCGAGTTTCCATTGAAGGATGCATAAGGAGGTTTTTAAGGAGATGACGTCTGTATCTATAATTTGATTAAAACAAACTGGGCATAAAGTGTCTAAATGATGCCACGTTTAGCTTAATAGTGAGATCAGGGTGTCTACAAAAGAGTGCTCAATAGGCTCAGGCGACCTGGTCTCTTCCTTCAAGTCTCGCGCTGTTGCACGCGACTGAGAAGGTTGCATTATTATTGCATGAACTCTCTCTCTTGACCTTCCGCGCGCGCAGGGACAGGGGGTTACAACAACTGGAGTAAAACGCGCACAAGTGGCTCTTGCTTATGTAATGCCATATATAACTGTGGCTGTTCGAGTGTGCGTGTGCATGTGTGTGTGTGTTGGCGCGCGCGCGCTGGATCTGGCGAGAGCTGGTCCATCTCTGCGGGGGCGACGTCTATCACACGTCAAACATCAGCGACCCGCGCGTGCCATCCTGCGGATTGAGGGCTCGGGTGATTTTTAGCGGTGCCGGCGTGACCCACCAAACAGGAGGGCGCTCGAGCTCCACCGTTCGCATGCGCCGCACGCAGACCCGGCGAAATCGTCACGCGGATACCATATAGAGTCTGTGGGATCTATCGCGAGCGGCAGGAAAGCATCCCGTGCAGAGCGCACGGTCGGTCTGCGTGGGTCCGTGGAACTGCGTGCAGGGAAAGGTAAACAGGGACCTGCGCTGGACTCCTGGCCGAATCGGAGCATCCCAGTCCCGGGCAGCAGCCGTCCCTCTGCGCCCCAGCTCCAGCGGGAGGCCGGGAGCGGCAGCAGGATGTAGCAGCGGATTAACGGAGGAGAGAGGGGCGCTCAGAGGAAGAGAGCTGGACCGAGCGGACCGGGGTGGGACAGAGGGGACATGGGGAAGGACCAGGAGCTGCTCCAGGCCGTGAAGACCGAGGACTTGCTGACAGCTCAGCGGCTTCTGCAGAGACCGCGGCCGGGAAAAGCCAGTGAGTATCCATCCGCCCTCCCGCCTCACACACCCGTCCTTACCAGGTCAGGACAAATCTGACGGGATGCCATTTAGCTTAAATGGTTCACTGTGTTTGTGTGTGTGTGCGCGCGCGCGCACGTTGTCCTGCAGGCATGTTTGTGTGTGCGTGTGTTTGTGCTTTTGACGTTGAGCGTGCGATAGTGATGACGTTGCACATGTGAGAGCCGTCATCAGGATGTAATTAGTCATTAAGGATGCTTGTTACCCCCTTTCCCACAATTAAAGCGTTCGTGTTCTGCGTCCGCGTGAACGCACAAAAAATTATGCGCGTGTTTGCACACAGAGGAAACGATGTGCGTGTGCGCGCACGTGAGCGCACAAAAGGTCCTGTAACTCCACTCCCGGGACAGGCGGATTATTGGTGTGTGAAGACGCCAGATGTTAGTGGTAATAATGTGATGATTGCACACGTGCAGACATTTTCATGCACGCACGTATGTGACACGTGCGCGTTCGCGAGCGCGCATGGATTCAGCTGGGACTTGAGGTGATAATTAGATTTCAATTACAGCCTTGGAGCTGCTCTCCTCCTCTCCCATTTCACCACAAGGCCTCTCTCAGCTCCTCTCCTCCGCGGCCACCTACTTCCCTGCTCCTCCTCTCCCCTCCTCGGGTCCTCTGGTGCCGGGCTTGCTCCTCCTCCTCCTCCTCCTGTGTGTGCATGTTTGTCCCTGGACATTCCAGCAGTGCCACGGAACAGAGAAATGCTTCTCCTCAAATGCCAGAACAGATCATCTCTGAGCACTCAGGCCGCTGCACACTGACAAAGAGAGAGGGGGAGGTAGGGTTGAGGGTGAGGGAGATGAGGGTGAGGAGGGTGAGGAGGGTTCGCTTGTTAGGGTGCAGGACGGAAGGAGTGAAACAGGGAGATAGGAACGCAGGGAGGTGAGGACACTCGGTGTTGGAGGGAGGTTAAAGTGTGTCTGTGTGTGAATCCAGATTTCTGTTTGAATAATTAAACAGTAAGCCAGGATTCCCTGCTGGAGGATTGTTGGCTTCACAAACACACCGATCCAAAACACTTCTGGCACACACACACAGTTGCATGCAAGCGTGAACGGGAACACTCTTGACACGTCAAGTGGTAGTCATGTGCCTGCTTGTGTTTGTATTATTAATAGAATGCTAATGAAGTTGGGAGCAGCAGTGTGGCAGGGTGGTGGGGAGGCGCTGTGGCGCTGTCAAAGTGGCACAAATTGATGCTGGAGTCTAAAGTAATTGAGTTGGGCACCGGGGCCGCCTGTCTTGGTTTCTGGGCCTCTTTTATATCACCAAAAAAATTGAAAGAAATATTCAGTTCCTTGCCCAGAATTGGATATCTGCGGTGTACTATAATGTCTCTGGAGGCAGCGCTCATTCAGCTTATGACTGTAAAAGGGGGGGTGAAACAGAAACCTCTGCTTTGTTCAACAGTTGCATAATGTGTCTACAAATTAGGGGTGTCCTGATTAGGGATGTGACGCGAGCAGACAGCTGACATCAATACTGTGGAAACATTCTTCATGCCAGATTTCATTCCAAAATACGTGAATTAAAACATAAAAGCTTGCATTTAATCTGTGTCGGACTGAATGGTTGTCTCTAAAAATGAATAGTACGCTTGATGGACTGTCACTAGAGCCTGTTTTATAGGTGATAAACATTTAGCCACTATAGATGGTGGTTGGACAAGTTCCTAGTTTGAGATGCAAACTGGAATTTTAACTATCTAAAAGTTCAAAATCAGAATAAATCGGAGTTAGTTTCATTGTTGAGAGTATTTTCACTGCTTCCCTTTGCAATGAGACGCCCCTTAAAGTCATTTTATCACTTTCATCAAACCCATCATCTGCTTACTCGTGTGATTTTATGATGTTTTGACACGTATGTTATGATTCAAACTAATTCTTCACAGCATTAAAGTCAAAACAGTGGTGGACCGTATACTTCTAACATCTCTACGTGGCATAATTTAACCATCAGAATCTTGGCATAACCTTAGTAACAAAATCTTGGTTCTTGTGGCCATTTTTACTCATGATAAATCATTTTTTGGTCTCTGTACTCACTTGAGCAATTTTCGAAAATCTTAAACTGAATTTGATTTTCATTTTGTTTTTATTCAACTAAACGTTGATCAAGAATCCATATGATTAACTCATTTGATTAACTTGGCCCTATTTTCTCTCCCTTCGTATCACTGCCGCCTGCCACCTGCCGTGCCTGTTACGGTGTTTGCTGCTCGGAAGCAGGGGGCTGCTCGGTCTGCACTTCGGTCTGCACAGCAGGCAGTGATACGAAGGGAGAGAAAATAGGGCCAAGAGATTGTGAGGTCTGACTTTTTCCTGGAGAACCATTTTGTGATGCAAATGTATTACTCTGTTGAACGCATATTGTTCTGAGAAGCAAGACGCTTTATTTTTTAAACCCCAGCCAACTAGCCGGACTACCTTCATCAACACCAAAACGAGGCTGGAACTCTGCTCACAGGACGCAGCAGGGGGTAAGAAGATGTTCAGAAATGATGCTGCTGATATGGGATGTCATACAGCTTCATGTCAAAAGAGGCGAACTATCCCTTTAATAACATTATGTAGACATATATACACCCTCTATACATCCTACTGGAGCTTTCACGGCATATTGTGTCACAAACCGCAGTTTCTTCGACGCACGTTCAAGGCTCCAGATTTGCCATTTTCGCTTCTTGTGAGTGACTTTGGAGTTTTGTTTTTCAAAAAGAGGACCGCTCGTTTTTAAGATACATTTTCATTGACTGGGTTGCTTGTTTCTGTCACGAGATCTGGCAACACCAGCTCTGACAGAGTTCAGGCCAAAAAAGGAGATGCACTTCGGTGGCGATGGCCACACACACATTGCAGTTGCCACGGGCAACGCAATGCTCCGTAACATCCCTGCGATTTATCTTAGCACACTAATTATATTAAGGTCAACATTTGGAATATTGCTGTATATGTATTCATAGCCCATGTGAGCTTTTAGAGAAAATGTCATATCTTCACTGAGTCGAGACACCTGAACTTGCGGTATTTGTCCAATTGTCTGAAAACAGAAGGAGAAAACTCACATCAGTGCTGGCATTTAGTTTTGGGCTATGTGAGGAGCAAAGTCAGAGGTGATGGAAACATCTCCAATAATTAGAACCCTGGAGAAACCTTCCACTTCACCTCTCCTGACGTCACGTCTGATCTGTTGTAATCAAGGCTGCTTTTCCAGCTGGTAGCCACCATTCTTCTTTAAGATTGAAGGGTTTCAGATTCAAATTGTAGGTTGAACTAAACTATAAACAGTTTGAAGGAGCTGTAGCAAAATCATATCATGGGTAATGCCTGCCAAGTGATTGACAGTCTGTGAGAATGGCACATTGAGGGGTTGCCACAGTAACCGGGGCTCAGTTTGCAGTGGTATGCCTCCAAATTATCATGGAAATATGAACCTTGATCTGAGGACACAGACGGAAAAGTGTTATGGTAATGCTTTCAAACAAGTGGTTCGCGGAGGGCAAGAAAATAACAGGAGTTCGGAATTTATCGAAATGATTTCAAGTGATGGAAGATGCGAATGAAATGAGGGAATTTTCAAGATTACAGTCTGTTTAGAGAGCAGCTCTAAGAATCTCAAGAGGCTGAGCTGCATGAGGACAGAGCGATACCATGTTGTCGCTGCATTTTAAGTGTCTTGCTTTTACATTTGTACTCTAAAGCATTTTTTATTTCATTTATGTGTGAATATGAGCAATAATGCATCAGATTTTCACAAAAAAATAGGATAAAGAGACAAATTAGACCAAATATAAGGTTATTTATTTGAGGAAAATCACCCGATTGTATGTTGATTTGTTTTTTTTTTTCTGGACAGCCCTCTGGCCTGTCCACGTGATCTTTAATAAGATGCACACTGGAAATCAATGTTTGTTTTTGTCAACAGTGAGTAGGAACAAATGCAGAATCCAAAAGGCAGCAGGATGAGAAAATAAAAGAGACACTTCCTGAAACATCCAGGAAATGCTGCACAGGCAGGGAATCCAGCAACAAAATAATCCCCCCCCCAAAAAAAATAGAATAAATTCAGAAAATGATAACCCGAAACCCCCCCAAAAATAGAATAAATTCAGAAAATGATAACCCAAACCCCCCCAAAAATAGAATAAATTCAGAAAATGATAACCCGAAAACCCCCCCAAAAATAGAATAAATTCAGAAAATGATAACCCGAAAAAAAAAAAAAAAAATAGAATAAATTCAGAAAGTGATAACTAAAAAAAAAAACTAATAGAATAAATTCAGAAAATGATAATGACCATGAAAGTTTAGAGAGCAGTCGCCCCATGTTGTGGGCGTCTGACACAGATATCTATGACACATTGATTCATCAGCTGGGGGGGGAAGGGATGGCTCTTATTTTTAATCCAAGATGGAGAGGAGGGGAAACCTACACACGCATGCTAACACACACACTCACACACACACACACTTCTGCAGCAGAATGATGTCAGCTGCAGAGCGTAAACAGTAACTGAACCAGCAATCAGCACGCGCTCTTTAGCAAATTACTGGGAAAATTAGAGTGTGAAAGCAGGATGAAGGGATGAAGTGCAGAGCTGCGGGGAGAGGGAGAAGCTTTTCCGCAGATTACAGAACAGCTACAGATTACAGACCACGGATTATGAGAGTCAGACCAAAAAAAAAAAAAAAAGTTGAGCGAGCCGAGCGTTTGCTGGTTTTATGTGTTCGTTATTTACCTTAAAGGGTCAGTGTGCTGTTTATCAATCACATGATCACGCACAGACGCGGACGCCGTGTGGAGTCAGTCACACACTGAAGCTAAATAACACGTGTGGGACAAAGAAACCCCTCGACAACCGCGATGACCCCTCCGATAACCTATTTTAACCATTGCTTGTTTTTATGCTGCTTTATGCTGTTATTTTAAATGTCTTTATGTAAAGCACATTGAGTTGCCTGTGGTATGATATGCGCTTTATAAATAAAGATATAAATAAATAAAGATGCCTTGCCTATTTGTGGACTGACAGGAAATCAAGCAACTATTTTCATGACCACCTTATTGTCATCAGCAGAACTTTTAAGTAAATTACGATAAAAGATGTTCACGGTCTCTTCTTTTTTTATGTGTTAAAATTAGGGCTGGGCAATGATTAAAATGTTTAATCTAATTAATCACATGATTTCCCTGATTAATCACGATTAATCGCATTTGTACGCAAAATCCAAAAATGAATCCAAAAGTAGCGTATAGCTTTTAGCATTTAGCTTTATTTTAAATGTGCTGCCATATGAATGAAAGTGCCATAACATTTGTTGTGCAAACACACTTTTAACATCAGCATCTTTCTGTAGTTTTTATGTAGAAGCCTCGCTCCACTGTCTGTTTCCTTGAATGACTTGCTGCTATCAGTTGTGTGTTTTGCCTTTAAGTGATATTTTAGACTGGAACTACTACGCTGAGAAGACAATTCAACTTGGCAGTGTTTACAGATGACTTTGGTTCTGTCGACTCCGCCGTCTGGAAGAACTTTAAAATGAAAATGGCCGAGTAAAAGTTCCGTACCCTTCTCCATGTTTGGTGGATCCGCCGATTACTTTCTTTTCCTGTTCCACAGCAGACAGCAGCAGACTTTTACAAAATAAAAGCCTGTGAGCAACAGACTTTTACAAAATAAAAGCCTGTGAGCAACAGACTTTTACAAAATAAAAGCCTGTGAGCAACAGACTTTTACAATAATAAAAGCCTGTGAGCAACAGACTTTTACAAGAATAAAATAAATAATAAAACCTGCGTTAATGCGTGATAAAATATTTGTCGGCGTTAAATAATTAACGCGATAATAACGAGTTAACTCGCCCAGCCCTAGTTACAAATGAAGATGCTTTTATATATAAATACATTTTACAGTTCGCATGTCACAGTTTATGATTGAACGTCATTGTTCAGAAAAAAGTGAGGAGGGCTTTTTACACTAATTTCTTTTTACATTTTATTTCTTAAAAACAGTTCACTGAATTGAAAAACTATTCTCTTTATTGATATTAAAAATGATCCACACCGAACAGTAGAATAGAAACTTTCCTCAGGCCCCATGAATAACAGATTCTATGCAAAATAAAGTTGTAACCACGGAGATGCAGAGCACAGACTTATTTCCTACATTCAACTAAACTGGTCTTTTACACTGGTTTTTGTAGTTATTTATATACTCAAAGGCATCAGTAAATAAAGACACAGTTTGTCACATTAGTCATTCGATAAATGCAAAAAAAGAAGTTTAAACAAAAAGCGATGCCACATTTCCTAAATTATTCTTTTCATACATATATATATATATATATATATATACATATATATATATATTTATATATATATAAATATACACATATATATATCAGAGGATAAATAAACCTCTCATGTTTAGCTGTTGATGTTGAACTGAAAAGAAAACAGAAAGACCCCCCGCTTCCATCTCGCCTCCTCAAAGTCCTAAAACATCTAATGTTGCCAGTTAATACCTGACATTATGTGTTTAAAACAGAAGCACAAATGGAGCTTTTAAGTTTACCTGTTGAGAGTTTCCCGGAATGCCTTTTATTTGTCTTCATCACACTGTCACTTCCTCTTAACCTTTTTATTGCTACGGGGGATAATCTGAAGGTAAAGGCTTGTTTTTAAGCTCTCAAACATCAAAGCTTCAAAAACCACCAGCAGAGAGTGAGAAAAGAGAATCCTGTACGTCCTTTTTTCTTTTTTAACCGAGCGTATCGCTTCTTGTTTCTCTTTCAGAGCTCCTCGGAGCAGCGAAGCGGGTCAACGTCAACATCCAGGATGCAGACGGGTGAGAAACAACAGCTCCACCAGTCGTCCTGCCATCACTTCCTCCCCCTCATCACACCTCTGTCAACATCACGCCCTTCCTTCGCTGATATTTTCCCTTTTCAGAGACCTAAAGAAACTACCAGCGGTATCATAAATCATGAGTAGCAAAGCATTTAAATCCATAATACCACATGAGACCTGCTCAGTTTTTATTAGATTCGATGAGTAGCTTCAAACCTGGAGGTCAGGAAAAATTTAGAAGATATCTAAATACTTAAGGGGGACATGTAGTTATGTTGTATTCATACACTTTTTCTATGAAAGAAGAAGAGGAAAAAGCTGCATCAAAAGTCATTATTTAGTTGGCCTTGTTGCTAAAAAGGTTCGATTATATAAAGTAGGGCTGGGCAGCGATTAAAATGTTTAATCTAATTGATAACGCTGATTAATCGCGATAAATCGCATTTGTGCGCAGAATCCAAAAATGAATCCAAAAGTAGAGTATAGCCTTTAGCATTTAGCTTTATTTTAAATGTGCTGCCATATGAATGAAAGTGTCATAACATTTGTTGTGCAAACACACTTTTAACATCAGCATCTTTCTGTAGTTTTTATGTAGAAGCCTCGCTCCACTGTCTGTTTCCTTGAATGACTTGCTGCTATCAGTTGTGTGTTTTGCCTTTAAGTGATATTTTAGACTGGAACTACTACGCTGAGAAGACAATTCAACTTGGCAGTGTTTACAGATGACTTTGGTTCTGTCGACTCCGCCGTCTGGAAGAACTTTAAAATGAAAATGGCCGAGTAAAAGTTCCGTACCCTTCTCCATGTTTGGTGGATCCGCCGATTACTTTCTTTTCCTGTTCCACAGCAGACAGCAGCAGACTTTTACAAAATAAAAGCCTGTGAGCAACAGACTTTTACAAAATAAAAGCCTGTGAGCAACAGACTTTTACAGAATAAAAGCCTGTGAGCAACAGACTTTTACAGAATAAAAGCCTGTGAGCAACAGACTTTTACAATATAAAATAAATGTAAAAAATGTTAAAAAAATTTCGTTATTATCGGCGTTAAATAATTAGCGATTTAACGCGATAATAACGAGTTAACTAGCCTAGCCCTAATATAAAGGTTTATAATAGAAGTTCTTGCTTAGTTTAAGAGAGACATTTTGTGTCACCACAGTTTTGTTTCCCTTTACACCTTTAACAACCTTCAACTATCATAAAGCCTTTTCACACAGAGCTGGCACGAAGATTTGTTCCCCTTTCTCCTTCACTTTGACCGAGCAGAGGTTTGTGCGTTTATACATCCCGCTGGCACTGTGAGCACCTGAGTGCACCGTGTTCAGGTGCGCCAGCGCTCCCTGAAGCCTCTTTGGGCTCTTTCACACCGAGCCCAAACATCTGTCTATTTGTAATTGTGGCGTAAGGGCGCAGTCGGTTATTGTTGGACTCCGTTGATGTTGACACAGGCTGTGTTCGAAACCGCATACTACATACTACATACTGCATACTTCCATACTGCATACTGATCGATCAGACAGTATGCAGAGCGTTTACCCACAATGCATTTCGCTCCTGCCCGAGCTGAAATCAGCCGGCCTGAAGCTGATTTCCCTTAAGCTCTAAACTCTGTAAACTTTAGCAACATTTGAAACATTTTCAGGCGAGAAAGTAGTCGTTTAGATCCCCAACGTGTTGGAAACCTGACAAAATACCGGCTATTTACAATTTTGTTCCCACGAATTCGGCGCTACTAAAGCTAGCCGCAGTGAGCAACGCACTTCCGGTTATTTTCACAAAATAAAATACCCGTTGCCTTTTATCATAGGGAAAGCCATTACGATACAATTGGGGCTTTTGTTTTGAAAACAGGAAGAGAACCTACCCTCGTTGTAGCTAGCTTGAAACTGCCGTTTTGACAGGAAATGACGATCGGCGACGTCACGTTACGTTGCATCTTGGGTAGTTTGAGTATGAGGAGTAACCTCATGATGCATACCCAACATTTCAGAGAATCTAGTATGCATCCGGGAACTCGCTTACTCAAACTCGCATACTAACTCAAAAAGTTAGTAGGAGTAGTAGGAGTAGTATGCGGTTTCGAACACAGCCACTGATTCAGCATGTTGAGTTGTCGGTGAGTGACTCACTCCCGATTGGCTTTTCAAAGTCGTGGACGAGTGCACGAGTGCACGAGAAGAAAAGCGGCATCGATGACAGAAAGCTAACCGAACACGTCTTTCACAATCATCTGTCATTTTTCATTCCTCCAAAACAAAGCAACACTGTCACAACAGCACACCCATATGCAGACTGAAGGAACCTAATAAAAAACCAGAGGCACCAGCTCTTTGACTGAAGGAAACATCCTGCACACTGTGCATACTGCTGCCCCCTTCTGCAGCATTTTGGCTGGCAGGTGGAAGCGTCTGTGTTCGAGTGCTATTTGGTTTGTTCAGACATCAGGGGGGCTTCTCTTCACCACAGGTTGCTCCCTTTAGTTTGGTGTAAAAGAGCCCTGTAAGCTGTACTTTGCCTCTGGGAGTGTCTCCGCTCGCAGCTCAAAGTCACAACAACTTTGCAGCTGTTAGAGTTACTGAACGCTCAACTTCTGCATTCAAACACAAATCAAAATAATCTTTTTTAATTAAACCGGGAGGGGAAAAAAAAATCCCTTTTTGACTTAAAGGGATAGTTCGCCTCTTTTGACATAAAGCTGTGTAACATCCCATATTAGCAATATTATTTCTGAACATCTTCTTACCCCCTGCTGCGTCCTGTGAGCAGAGTTCCAGCCTCGTTTTGGTGTTGATGAAAGTAGTCCGGCTAGTTGGCTAGGGTTTAAAAAATAAAGCGTTTTGCTTCTCAAAACAATATGCGTTCAACAGAGTAATACATTTGCATCACAAAATCGTTCTCCAGGAAAAAGTCAGACCTCACAATAGCTTGGCCCTATTTTCTCTCCCTTCATATCAATGCGTTCAGCCACCTAGCGATAGCAGCGCCTGTTACGGTGTTTGCTGCTCGGTCTGCACAGCAGGCAGTGATACGAAGGGAGAGAAAATAGGGCCAAGCGATTATGAGGTCTGACTTTTTCTGGAGGGAGGATTTTGTGATGCAAATGTATTACTCTTTTGAACGCATATTGTTTTGAGAAGCAAAACGCTTTATTTTTTAAACCCCAGCCAACTAGCCGGACTACCTTCATCAACACCAAAACGAGGCTGGAACTCTGCTCACAGGACGCAGCAGGGGGTAAGAAGATGTTCAGAAATGATGTTGCTGATATGGGATGTTATACAGCTTCATGTCAAAAGAGGCGAACTGTCCCTTTAATAGATTTTCATGTCATGTCCACACTGTGCGTGCAGCCTGTGAGCTAACTTACGTGATATGTTTAGGCCCAAAATACATCTGTGATCTGTTCAGAGAATATAAAGCCAGCAGAGCTCTTAGATCCAAGGACTCAGGTCAGCTGGTCCAGTCCAGAGTCCAGACTAAATATGGAGAAGCAGCATTTAGCTGTTATGCTGCAAACAAGTGGAACAAACTGCCAGTGGAGATTAAACTTTCACCAAATGGAGACATTTTTAAATCCAGGTTAAAAACATTTCTGTTCTCATGTGTCTATGCATGATATCTGCACGATATCTTTGAACTTATCTGGACTGTTGCTTGTTTTTAAATTCATTTAAATTATTTTATTTGTTTCTCTTTACATTCTTTTATGTATTTGTAATGCTTCTTCCACTCCCTGCTGCAATGCTTTTATTTTATGTGAAGCACTTTGAACTGTTTTGTACATGAAATGTGCTACAAATAAATTTGATTTTGATTTGATATCGAGAAAAACGACAAACTTCTACAAACACCAGAGACTTTATCCTGCAGTTGAAACATGTCATCTGCAGTAACTGACCATATTATTATACATTTTACTGCCTGCTTAAACTTATCTTTGGAACATGTAACATGAAGACAGTAATAATTAACTGTAAGCAAAGCCAGTGTCTACGAGCTCCTTATTTGGTTTGAAATGTTCCCTTATCATCTGTAAATGTTCAGCTATGGATCTCAGCTGTGTTTAGACTCATAATGGGTTAAATCTTTTGAGTGCACATACTTGGTTTATGACTGTGTTGCATTTGGGGCCATCAGATAACAGAGATCTTTTCATTGTGGTGGCTGGAATCAGATAATTGGACTTGGCTCCTTTCTGCAGTGACTGATCTGTTGTTGATTTGACTCCAGGGACTAGCTCTTATATTCACAAGGGATCCATTAGATGAACACACACACTCTCACATAGATGCCCTGTGTGCACTGTTGACTGTGGGGTAGTAAGATTGCTTGTTAATGGAAGTAGGTCAACCCCCCCCCCCCTCTCTCTCTCTCTCTCTCTCTCTCTCTCACAAAGAGCTGAAGGGCGGAGCAGCTGTACACTGAAGATTAATTCAGCAAAGTTATACTCAGGGCTTTCACTATGTATATGTGAAAATGTGTATTTTTACACATAATCTGTGTCTGTGTGAAGGTTGTCGCCGATGCACCATGCTGCTCTAAGTGGTAACAAGGAGCTGATCTCTCTGCTGCTGGAGGCCCAGGCCGCAGTGGATATCAAAGATCATAAAGGTAAAAAAACACTCAGATTTTCACAGTGTCACTACAGCTCGCTACGTCAACACTAAATAGGCACATAAGCACACAAAGCTGCTCTAAAACAAGGGATTAAAAAAACACGAGGAGCAAAATAAATACACATTTCCGACAAATAGTATCAACCCATGGAATAAAAAGCCAGCTTTTTGGGAAATGCAATTACGTTGCTGTTTGTTGGTTTGTTTGCACTGTGAACAATAGGAAGCGGAGGAGGACAGCTTCTTGGCTGCGGGACTGAGAGCCGAGTGAAAGCAGTGAAAGTGACAGTAGAGAATAACTTGGTCCCACATTGGCACACTGGAAAAAAATCAAAGTCTTACCAAGTATATTTGTCTCATTTCTAGTCAAAATATCTCATTACACTTAATATCAGACACAACTGCCTAACAAGCACCATTTCAGCCAGATACACTGGAAAAAATGCCCCTCCAAAAATAAGTAAGAAAAGCAACAAATAAAAGACGTTTTTGCTTGAAATAAGCAAAAAAATCTGCCAATGGAACTAGTGAAAATCGGCTTGTCCAGATTTCTTGAAATAAGATGTGATATTTGGGACTTTTGAGATAAAAGTGATCTTGAAATTAGCTTAAAAACCTCTTCAAATGTAAAAAAAAAAAAGCTTGTTTAAAATGATATGTGACTCAAAACAATTTGTTTTCAAGACTTTTTCATTTAACAAGATATTCCAGAGGTATTGTATTAAAACAAGTCCCTATATCTGGCTGAAATGGTGCTTGTTAGGCAGTTGTGTCTTATATTAAGTGTAATGAGATACTCAATGAGAAAAATATACTTGGTAAGATTTAGATTTTTTCCAGTGTAGAGAATAACTTGGTCCCACATTGGCAGATTCCAGTAGAAGAAAAAGAGGAAATCTCAGGGCAGATGGGAGTAATAATCCCCGCAGGATGTAGGCCTCGCCTCTCTGTGTCTGTAAATAGAGGCGTGCACCTGGCAGGCATCTTTGCCACGTGGTTTCACCTCGTCGACGGGCGCGTTTCTGTGGATGTGTTGAGAAAACATCAAATCCTTGAGCAAGGAGACCTTGGTTGTGTCCCTTCCTGTTCCAGTGCATTGCTCCCATTATGTGACACAGTGTGCCAGTTCTGAAGTAGATACTAAAGCTGCTGTTGTCAAATATTTTTCGGCTTGCGTGTGAGTTGCCATCACTCGTGTCGATTAGGACAGATATTTATCACCTGGTTCTGCATGTCACTCAGCTTGTCACACTGGAAAAAATCTAAATCTTACCAAGTATATTTGTCTCATTGAGTATCTCATTACACTTAAAGGGACACTATGTAATTTCTGCAAATTTACTTTGCAAAGTCGAATGAATTTGCTCTCTAGCGCCTCGTGTTTTCAAATGTGCGTTGCAACTTGTTGAACTACGGCAGGCGGTATGTATCAAGATTCAAGAAGCTATAGATTCAGACTAAAGGTCCACACAAACAAAAAGACATTAAGAAACACAGTACAAAGGATTACATAACACACATACAACAACACTATAAATACAGATGGCAGATAACATGTCAGATAACATAAGTTGACATAGCCTTTGGTGTGCAAGCAATGCAATTAGTCATATTCCAGGAGTTACCGGCAGGGGCGGCGCCAGAGATTTTTTTACTGCCGGTGCTACGGGGGAGCACGGCTTTTTACCGAGGGTGCTACCCCTCCCAACCACCCACCCCCCCCCCCCCCCCCCCCCACACACACACACACACGACCATGAAAAGCGCTATATACAATTGATTGTATCATCATTACTGTTTTACTGTTGTTTTTATTATCAATATTATTTATTGCTATTATTATTATTAGCCTACCTCCAACGCAAGGCAGCCTACTATAAACACATTCACTCATACTTTGCATTTAAAATGCGTATAGGCTAAACTCAATACTTCACATGTTTCCATACACTGCACGAGCCTTTTTTAAAAAAAATGGCAAATGTTTGAAAGTGATGGTTCGGAGTAGATTCACCCTAGGGTCATTTGAACCGTGACATCCAGCCAAGTAGCCCACCCAAAGTTTTTCCGATCTAGGCTGAACATCAGCTGAGTTATTGAGTTATCCCGAATAGCTTAGTACAAGCGCTAACGGACCCTGGCAGTATCTCCAAAATTACCACACTAAAATCACATGCCATGACACCAAACTTCTACAGTAGTACAAATATGGTCTGTACTCACAAAACGATGCATTTGGAAGTTTGAAAATAGTCCAGGAGTTTATTATTATCAACACAAGCCTGATAGCTTCTCTGCTGCTAAAGCTGCGTCGACGTCACTTCTGGGAGCTGGGAGCTTCAAAGTAAGATGAGGGTTGATCTACTACTGTAGACAACAAAGCAAGGCTGCTCAAATTCTCCATTATTAAAATAAATTCACAACTCTACAACATAAAAAATCATGTAGAATATAGCATATACTTTGTTGTCTACAGTAGTAGATCAACCCTCATCTTACATTGAAGCTCCCAGATCAAGGAAGTGACGTCGACGCAGCTTTAGCAGCAGAGAAGCTATCAGGCTTGTGTTGATAATAATAAACTCCTGGACTATGTACAAACTTCCAAATGCATCGTTTTGTGAGTACAGACCATATTTGTACTACTGTAGAAGTTTGGGGTCATGGCATGTGATTTTAGTGTGGTAATTTTGGAGATACTGCCAGGGTCCATTAGCGCTTGTACCCTTAAGGCTGCATAAGGGATAAGAACTCCTGGGTGCTGTTGATGGTATATCCCTGCTCTTCTTCTGCCTGCAACTTGAAAATAAATTGGGTCAAAGCTTATGACAGAATCGTCATTGTTTTGTGTCTAAAACAATCTGTTCGTTGATAACTTTTTTTATTTTCTGGCTGAAATATGTTACCACACACACAATAAATAATAGAGAATATAATTTAATATTTGAAAATGAGATATTTTCTTGGGGGTGCTACGGGGGTGCTATGGCTAATCCAGGGGGAGCTATAGCACCCCCTAGCGCCCCCCTGGCGCCGCCCATGGTTACCGGAAATGACGTCGACGCAGCGGTAGCGTTAGCAGCAGTGTGTAGTTGCTATCTGGAAAGCGTTCTTTTAAATAAACTCCCAGTAAACTTACAAACTTTCTAATGCCTCGTTTTGTGAGTTAAGAGCCTATGTATACTACGGCAGAAGTTTGGTAACACTCAATGCATTATTAGTGGGATAATTTACCAGATAAAATCTATTTACCATTAGCGCCAGTAATAAGCCATTCGGCGGACGTGACGTCAAAATGACGTCATTTCCGCTTGCAGGCCTGGCGTTGGGGAAAACGCGATTCGAAGTGCTTCATGTCCCTCTCGGCACTTCGTCTTTTTCATAGACCGGAAGGACATGGCAGCCTCCATAGAGCTCGCCCGCTCTATGTAGATACAGACAAGTTATTCTTCACTCAGGAGGATAAGTGAGATTTTTGACAGAGATAATTTTACGCCATTGAGGACTAATTTATGAATGAATATGTTGATTTGAGCTAATAAATGACTTAATTTATTACATAGTGTCCCTTTAATATAAGACACAATTGCCTAACAAGTACCATTTCAGCCAGATATTGGGACTTGTTTTAATACAATACATCTTAAATATCTTGTTAAATGAAAAAGTCTTGAAAACATCTTGTTTTGAGTCATATTTCACATGAAACAAGCTTTTTTTTTTTCCATTTGAAGAGGTTTTTAAGCCAATTTCAAGATCTCTTTTAACTCAAAAGTCCTAAATATCACATCTTATTTCAAGAAATCTGGACAAGCCGATTTTCACTAGTTCCATTGGCAGATTTTTTTGCTTATTTCAAGCAAAAACGTCTTTTATTTGTTGTTTTTCTTACTTATTTTTGGAGGGGCATTTTTTTCCAGTGCAGAGCTTTTTATGGTTTAGACATGCTGTTGATTCTCAGCTCAAAGTCAGATGGCAGACAGAAGTTAGTCACTTCCCAGCTGGGGGAGCATTTTGTAGCCGAAGCCAGATATTAACCCTTAAGAAAGGCTGGTGTTGGCAGGCTCAAGAGTCATTTATCAAACTGTTGCTACAAGCCAACATTGTCTTTGGAGAGAGCTATTTACTCTGATTTGGGAAATGCCATTTCGAGTTCACTGACCTGAACATCCTGTGGGCCTCGGGGGTTGATTGCCTGTCAAAAAAAAAAAACATGAAATAGAGAAAATGGAGCTTACGGCCATTTACTCTGAAGTCCTGCCAGGATAATCCTTGGAGCACAGTTAAGGGTATTTCCAAAAGCTCGGCGTTACCACATTTCCACAACACCTTCACGATAGTTATCTGTAGGAAACTGATGAAAGCAAAAACAAGTTGGGCACATTTCTCTGAATAATCTGTTTGTTTTAGCCTCGTTTCGACATGATTAATATGGAACTGTGAATTAGGAAAACCAACCCGCTGGGACGTGTCACACAATATCTCTGCGTTGGACAGAAGAAGACGTTATCCCTGCAAAAGAACCTCTAGATGTTAGGCCAGGCAGGCGCATTGTTGCCTTTTCCCTTCACACTGGAAAAAATGCCCCTCCAAAAATAAGTTAAAAAAACAACAAATAAAAGACGTTTTTGCTTGAAATAAGCAAAAAAATCTGCCAATGGAACTAGTGAAAATCGGCTTGTCCAGATTTCTTGAAATAAAATGTGATATTTAGGACTTTTGAGTTAAAAGTGATCTTGAAATTAGCTTAAAAACCTCTTCAAATGTCAAAAAAAGCTTGTTTCATGTGAAATATGACTCAAAACAATTTGTTTTCAAGACTTTTTCACTTAACAAGATATTCCAGATGTATTGTCTTCAAACAAGTCCCTATATCTGGCTGAAATGGTGCTTGTTAGGCAGTTGTGTCTTATATTAAGTGTAATGAGATGCTCAATGAGACAAATATACTTGGTAAGATTTAGATTTTTTCCAGTGCACAGTCAAGGTGAAATCCTCCCCTCTTGTTCCAAATCAACAAACCTACGTTTTAGGAGCTGTTTGAGGCTCCTTAAAGGAAATTTGCCAGAGCATCTCCTCCTTTTAAAGGTTTAGCCTCTAGTGTCGTTATCGTACCAGCATCGTCTCCTCTGAATCACATCTCTCTCATGCCGCCTGACCCCGGAGGGCCTCTTTGCTCAGCTTGACAACATGGCTCATCCCTGGTATCAACAATGGAGGTCAAAGAAACATGCCCACTGCTTACTTGATTCCCCGTGGATTATTTTTTCTCAGTATTACGTGGCATCATCCTTCATTTTTCTGCATCGTGTGTGGGATCGTGTCGTCCACGCCCCTGGAAGGTCGACTCAGGCCATGTCAGGATACTGATGGGGGGTTGTCTTAGCCTTAGCCACGAGTGTGACGCTTGCACAGACAACACAACCAGGGCTGAAAAGGGTCATAAAGATGTCAACCACTAAGATTTCATTCCCAGGAGGGGAGGATAACAGTTATAGGAAGAAATAGGGCAGTGGCTAACAGTTGTCTTTATCACTTTTTATTTTCCATGTCACATCGGGCTGCCATAAACCTCTTTATTATACAAAAAGATAATTAACCTTTATGTTATGTAAAATACATTTTATCGCAGTCTACTAACTCTTATGACTCTGGTGCACATATCTTTATTCAAACTCCAGCGATAACGCTTTCAGTTTAATTGCATATTACAACATAAAAAAAAAACATTCCATAGTAAAAATGAGTCTGAGGACAATTGCCGGCAATAAAGTTGTGATTCAGTTACAGAAAAAGAGAGGCAGCATTTGTGTCTGCTGGTTGTGTAACTGCAAGCTAATTCGTTTGTTTAACCCTCATACCTGATTTAAAACAACTTAATTTCTGAAAAGGGACATTTTTGTCCCCTTTTAAAACGACCTAAAAACATCATATATTAATATTTTTTTCTGCTTTTTTTTTCATAGATCTTTTATTCCACTTCAGAACTGAAGTGGAATAACTACCAAGTTTTCAATTTTTATATGATGTAAACACCAATTTCTGTAAAAAAAAAAAAAAAAAAAACCACAGAAACTGCTATATTTTCAATATATAGAATGCAAAGTGGAATTGTTTAAGCAGGGATAATTATGGTCTGGGATATGTCAATGATCAGCAACAACATTGATTTTTAGGGATTTTTAATTATTTTGCTATATCTGTTAAAAAAAAAAAAATCCTTAATTTCTGAAAAGGGACATTTTTGTCCCCTTTTAAAACGACCTAAAAACATCATATATTAATATTTTTTTTCCAGAAATCTTTTATTCCACTTCAGTTCTGATCATAACCACCAAGTTTTCAATTATTTTCAAAAAATTAACCCTTAAGATGCCAATTTGAACTTTTTAGCCCAAATTTTAAGCCTTTAGGTGCCAGTATTTTCAAAATATGGAATGCAAAGTGGAATTATTGAGTCGGGATAATTATGGTCTGGGATAACTGCAAGCTAAATAAAAGTGTATTTGCATGCGTTCATGTGCTAATCTTTGTGTCTGCGTGCATGTGCTTTGTGGGGTCTGTGTTTTATGGTGCTGTCATCCCTGGCTGTGTGCTTTTGTGTGTGTGTGTGTGTGTGTTTCGTGTAGGAATGCGTCCTCTGCATTATGCTGCATGGCAGGGGAAGACCGAGCCGATGAAAATGCTGCTGAAGGCAGGCTCGTCAGTCAATGGCCATTCAGACGAAGGACAGATCCCTCTGCACCTGTCAGCTCAGCATGGACACTATGATGGGGTAACTCTGTCTGTGTGTGGGTGCACTGTGGATGTTTTACTGCCTACAGACATTTTGTGTGTTTTTTGTGAGGTGTGTCTGTAATGTAGGCCTAAGGATGCATGCCTGAAAGGTGGTTGTTACGACACAGGAAATTCAGATGCGCCAGTAAAATTAGTGTGTATGCTTGTGTGTGTGTTACAGTCAGAGATGTTGCTACAACACCAGTCCAACCCGTGTATATCTGACTCAGCTGGGAAAACCCCGCTGGATCTCGCTTGTGAATTTGGACGTGTTGGAGTAAGTACATTTCATAAGGATCGAACACACAATGCACTCTTGTTGTATTTGTCAGATATTGGGTGGCAGGACACGGATGCGGACTCCGGAGGTGTCTGGCAAAACTGGGTTTATTATTCAAAAACAAAGTTAAAAGGCAGATGACAAAAACTAAACTGTGGGACAAAACATGAACATGACTATGACACGAAAAAACAAGACTTGACATGGAAAAAGCACTTATCTGTGGCGTTGGCGTTGGCGTTGGCGTTGGCGTTGGCGTTGGCGTTGGCGTTGGCGTTGGCGTTGGCGTTGGCGTTGGCGTTGGCGTTGGCGTTGGCGTTGGCGTTGGCGTTGGCGTGGCGTAGTGTGGCGGGTGAAAAACAGCAAAAGGATTTCACAAAATGAAAGGGGATACTGGGAACTAAATACTAAACAGAGTGATTGGTGAATGGGTGCAGCTGGGGACAATGACTAACGGGTAACATGAGTGAAACTAATGAACTGACTGAGGGGAAAAACAATGGCAAAACCTAACTAAACATGAACTCAAAAACCAAGACATGAAACAACCTAAAACATGATAAAACATAAAACTAAAAACATGAGGAAAACCCCATGGACGTGACAGTATTGTCCTCTTATTTGACTTGAACTTTTATTTAATCAAATTTCAGGTATAAAATGTTATATTTCCACATTGAATTTACTATAGTTAAGTATTTGATTGACTTCTTACATTACCCCAAATGTTTCAAACAATGTCTCACACTAAAAAAAAAATCAGTTTTATTCAGTTTAATGATGAGTTTCATTTTGGTCCTCTCTACAACCTGCAGTCACTGATGAAATATGATATTTCCAGAACAATCTAAATCAATCCAGGCATTGTAGACGTGCTCAGTCCGTGCAGTCACATATATTTGGGCTGCATGAGGTTATAGATTGATTGTGCGTGAGGGATTTTACATCATATCGGAAATAACAAAAACTTTTGCCTGACAGTTTTTACATATAATCTCCCTGGAAGTCAAACAAACTACTTAAAAATGCACCTCCACTGAGGCTCCCCTCCTTAGCGGAGGAATGAGGCTCACATTTACAGCTTAAGGTGTTTTGAAAAGTAAAGTGCACGGCTCTTTGCAGCATCATAAGTACACAGAGGCAATTTTGCTATTTCTAATCTTACTTCCCAGGTTAGACATAGAGGGTGCGGAGCACATAGAAATCTTTCTACCTGGTTTGGGAAAGACTTGTGGAAATGCTCATGTGAATATATATAAGTAATGCTGTGTGTCTCTGTGTGTGTTTAGGTGGTCCAGCTCCTGCTCAGCAGTAACATGTGTGCAGCCATGCTGGAACCAAAGCCTTCAGATCCCAACGGAGTGTCGCCTCTGCATCTGGCAGCAAAGAACGGACACATAGATGTCATACGGTCTGAGCCACTTCACCTTTCAGTCTTTCTTAATACCTGTTACATCTACCTGTCATCCACACAGTTCTTCTGTCAGTCCACCTGTTTGCCTCATGCAGTTTATTCTTAAAAGGTTATTTTGGTTTATTTCCGTCTGCTGTATGTCTTCTTATTGCGACCCCTGAGGATCTACAGTGGCGTGTAAAGTTTGTGAACAGTGCATATTGGGATGTGTAACCCGAGGGTTCAGCCTTTTAGTAAACAGAAACTAGTGGCCCATCGAGGCCATTTTGCTCACAATGTTAACAGTCTCTATTCGCTATGACTTGCTATCAGAGGTGGGTGGAGCAACCGAAAATTGTACTCAAGTAAAAGTACTGTTACTTCAGAATAATATGACTCAAGTAAAAGTAAAAAGTCGTCATCCAAATAATTAGTAAGAGTAAAAAAGTGCTTGGTGAAAAAACTACTCAAGTACTGAGTAACTGTTGAGTAACGTCTGATTTATTTGTTAACACAAGCATTCAATCAGACAGATAAAAATACTAAATAATCATCTTTAGGCCAATTAGAGTTCATCCAATTGATAAAATAAATTAAAATGAATTAATTAATTACAAAATAGCTTAAATTAAAATAATCCAGGTAAATTCAAGAACTTCAATAAAGAATAAAAGAGACTTAGGAAATGTTTAAAACATATGTAACCCATATGTAACCTAAAAAACAAACATTCACCTATCCATGGGGGAAAAAACGAGTTTAGGAAACTTAGCGCTACATGTTTCCTCAAGTTAGATGTTGAGTTTCTGCTGAAATGTGCGTTTGTTTTGGTTGACACAGAAGACACATAATGTAGCTGCTGTTTCTCACTCTTCGTAAGGTAAACATGCTTTCAGTATGAGGCCTCGTCTGCGTCTTCATTTCCCACCGTTGGTTCTGACATTTTTCATCTGTTTCTTTGTTTGTTTGCTACGACTGCTAATGCTAAAGCTACAGCAGCAGTTTCCATGAGGTTCGCTGTCTCTCAGTGTCGTTCTTTTGTCTTTCTCCATCTCTCTCCCTCCTCTGTTGGGAAAAAAAAGGGGCTGTTTATATATCAAATGCCCATGCATCGCGAAGGTTAAAAGGTAGAGCACCAACGGGGTAACATGCCCACCAGTCAACACTGCATCAAAGGTAGAGCAGACAGCAGCCTGCTGCTCAACACAAAAGCCACTGACTGTGAAAAATTGTTCACATGAATCCACTGCTTTAGTTTCTGTTCTTATCCTGCAGCTGAGTGTGTGAATAACAAAGAAAAAGGCAGATATTTAACATTTGTTTGTAGATGAAAACTTAAGTCACATTAACTCCGTAGGATGGCATTAATAAAACCCCTAAAAGTCTTTTATTTTAAAAACAAATACATGATTCATGGCTAACGCAGATGAATCGTAGCTGTGAGGCTTCACTTGGCCTACTTGGATCTGTGTGAATTTGTCAAAATAGTAATTAGCCCCATATCTATCTCCATCACTCTCCTGGCTGCAGAAGCTCACCCTCAACTCAAACCGTTGTCTTCTCTTCGTCTCCAATCCAAAATCAAAAGTCCAAATGTTGTTCACGATTACCAGTTTTTGTTTGCTCCTCATGAAACCTCGCCTGTTTGAGTCTATGTGTTTGAAAAAAGGGGGGGTCTGGTGCACTGACCCTCTGGCAGGCTGCCTGCTGCTATCAGTGAAAAACAGAAACACCCTGCAGCCAGCTGAAACAAAAAAAGAAAGTTACACTTCAAAATGAATGTCCAAATGCCATTTCTGTTGGACTTCAGCTTGCGTTACTGTCAGTGTTTGTGGGCTTCGTGTTTTTTTTTCTTCAGGACTTTTTGTTTTGAGCTTTTTTGTGCTTTTCTCTCAATGAATAAGCTACATGATAGGTTAATATCAGTGTTTATGTTGTGTTGCAGGTTGCTGATTCAGGCTGGTATAGATATTAACAGGCAGTCCGAGTGTGGCACTGCACTCCATCAGGCTGCCCTCTGTGGGAAGACGGAGGTAGTGCGCCTGCTGCTGGATGTAAGTCGGCCTGCTAAATGTGTTCATAAGCAGCTGTTGTTAATGCTGCCCCATGTTGAGCAAGTTTAAACCTCAGCCGTTGTCATTCACACAGATGAGCTGCATTAGGAAATCTCTTGGACAAATTGGCTTGCAGCGTAAAACTAACAGCGTACTCCTGCCTACTACACTGGAAAAAATCTAAATCCTACCAGATATTTGTCTCATTGAGTATCTCATTACACTTAATATAAGACACAACTGCCTAACAAGTACCATTTCAGCCAGATATAGGGACTTGTTTGAAGACAATACATCTGGAATATCTTGTTAAGTGAAAAAGTCTTGAAAACAAATTGTTTTGAGTCATATTTCACTTTTTTTTCATTTGAAGAGGTTTTTAAGCTAATTTCAAGGTCACTTTTAACTCAAAAGTCCTAAATATCACATCTTATTTCAAGAAATCTGGACAAGCCGATTTTCACTAGTTCCATTGGCAGATTTTTTTGCTTATTTCAAGCAAAAACGTCTTTTATTTGTTGTTTTTTTACTTATTTTTGGAGGGGCATTTTTTCCAGTGTATACAGATGCAGAAAGGTGTTTGTGCTTGACCCTGTAATTGAGCTTGGAAGTTTTCAGAAAAACCTCTGATCCTGTTGTTCCTCAGGTTTGATGTTAATGCTGATGCAGCTCAGGTCACATGGCACTGAAAGGATCGGATTATTGGCTAAATTACAATCAGACTGAGTTATTAAGTGCATGTAGACACCTTAATCTGACTAAGAACTGGATCGGATCGGATTCAGACCCCGAGATAACTGGGTTGAAAGTCACTCTAAACCTGCTTGTAGACGCTGAAGCACGTGGTGAATCAGACTTTGCGTTCTGCGCATGCTCCAGATGTTTTCCCGGGGTCGTGACCCGGAAGTCAAAGGAGACGATATTCCTGTTGTTGTCGCCGTCAGAAAGAAACAAACAACGCGATGGAGAATGCTCCGTTGGGCATCGAGTTTGTGCAACAAGCAGCTCATCACAGACCAAATGTAGAGGGACGTAGCTTCATCTTGCTCTGCGTTCTCCATCTTTCTCCAATGCCTGAGTTTGTTGTTGTTGTTGGTGGTGAAGAGGTCAACAGGAAGTGGCTCTATTAGCAACAGCTGGAATGGGTACAGCACCACCTATCATACCGGGGTATGACACGCTTTGTGCCTCTGATCCCATTCATTCACCGCCAGATATCCAAGGAGAATTACCCTTGCTCAGCTTATTGTAATTTAGCCAATTATCCGATCCTTTCTGTGCCATGTGACCCCACTGAGTGTGAATGTTAGCAGCAGGAAGTTGCACCCCACCTAATCCCTTCCACGCCTTCCAGCTTTACTTGATTTTCTTCTCTGCTTCTTTCCAGAGTGGCATCAGTGCAGGAGTGAGGAACACTCTGAGTCAGACTGCCCTGGACATAGTTAACCAGTTCACCACCACGCAGGCCAGCCGCGAGATCAAACAGTTACTCAGAGGTGAGGTCACAAGCTCAAACGCATGCATAACACACATCTTTGTAGCAGTGGACAATACCACAGCTTTTTGTTCTTCATACGTTAACATTTTGACATGTGCCAGATTAAAATTTTTTAATAATTACATTTTTTTTGTTATCTACAGCAGGAGGTATGCAGAAAGGATGCGATTCTTCAGTAATCAACATTTTGATTCAGATTTTTGCATCACAACTGGTTTAAAAAATAGTTTTCAATGCAGCTCTCATTTAAAAATGTATTCAAGTCAACTGAGTGGAAAGAAAGTAGAAGTAATCTTGGCAGCAGAGTAAAGTGTGTGTGAGTTTTTGTAATTTTTATATCTTAAAAGGTTCCATCAACCGACTGCCAATAAGACCGGCAGGCTAAAGCTTTTAGCTTTCCCCCCAGCTGTGCTGTCTGTCCTCTAAATGCTTCTTCATCAACTACACTGGCGATTTGTTTGGTTTTTGGCTGCTCAGAATGTGCTGAGAGTTCGATAAAAGGGGGTTAGTGTGTCTTGGTCAGCAGATGGAAAATTAACTAGTTCAATCTTGTTCAATGTTGCATTGAGGAGGGTGAACCTGTCAGCACATTAACACAGTGATCATTGCCACAAAGAGGCATATGAGCATATATATACGTATATAAGTATATATATTGGTCCATATATATATTTCGGTCCTGTTGATACTAATGTCCTCACTAAAAACAGTCTCACTACTTGTATTATTGATGTTTTTAAGTGCTGATCAACCCACGCCTGCCTCCCCCCTCTCCGTTCTCTTGTGCTGTAGATGCTTCGGCTGCAATGCAGGTGCGAGCACTGAAGGATTACTGCAACAACTACGACCTGACCAGCCTCAACATCAAAGCTGGAGACATCATCACGGTACAATCATTCAATAACGATAATCCCAAACTAAAGTCTCAACCTCTTGACTGAGGTCAACGTCAACTCTTCCCACAAATCCCACAGCTCAAGTGGGTCAGGTTAAACTTCATAGAAAATATTGTGAGTTTGGGTAGATTAGGGGGGTATTCCACGAAGCTGGCTTAGCGGAAAGCCAGGCTTTTCACGCTACTTCTGGCTAAACTTAGAGAGAGTTCCGTGCCACGAACGTGGCTTATTTGAATGCCCGCTGAGTAACCATGGTAACTTATGCCGCTGAACTAGCCTGGTCCCGGGCAGGCTAAAGTTGAAGCTTAGCTTAGCTGCAACTCAAAGAATGTCCGAACGGCTGAAACGGACTCCGGAAAGAAATGTTCACCAAGAATTCTGCGCTCCCGCAACTCATGTCTTGTCTAAAAAACTAAACAAAAACTGTGGTTATCATATCACCACTTTCACTGTGTCGAAAAATCAATCAGGAGGTGCCAGTGCAACTAAAGAAACGCAACTATACACACGTATTGAACATGAAATTAAATGAGAGAGAACATGGTATTCATTAAAACTAATCAACACGTAACAAACATCCGATCTACACCCATGTAGGACCAGACTCAGAGAAATGGGGGACAGGTAATAATGTTAATGATACAAATTATTAAAAGCTCCTTTCAAAACAGTCAAGGACTGTACAAAGAAGATATTAGATAAAACGCAGGAATTAAAACATCATACCATATTAAAAATACACAGAACGGAGCAATCACTGTAGGTAAGCAAAGTTAAACGGATGGGTTTTGAGCGTGCACATGCACATGCACATGCACATGCACATGCTAAAACAAGGGCACGGATAGAAATGACCTTTAGCCAAATTAAATACAGGTTCATTGCTTAAAGTTCTCAGGCACCATGGCTGACTTCTGACAGCACCATCTTAAATTAATAGTATACTTCATATTTTATACATTTTGTCTTGTGGACAACTTTTCAGGCTCAAGTCTTTTCTTCGTTGAGTCCCTGCAGGTTCTAGTGCCTGAAAGGACTCAGTTTCTCCTGACACAGTGAGGGACCTGTACAGGGACACATATTTCCTTTGATCCTTATTGTTGTGACCTTTGAGTTAGAACTTATTTTCATAATTTAGCATTGACACAGTAGCAGTTTAAGTCAGAGCAAGTGTAAGAAGGCTAAATGGACAGAGATGATTTATAACTTTCCACACGTTAGGTCATGGCACCCCACTGTGAATATAAATGTAAAAAACAAATTTCTAACACTTTGCATGAACCGTACAATAACCGACAAGTTTGAGTTGAAGTTGTGTTGAATTGTTTAATTATTACATGTTTCTCAAGCTGTGGAGAGAAAACAGAATTAAATACGGTTCACAACACAAAATTCTCCTTTATCTGAATTTATACTAATATCCCTCTCCAGTTTCATAATCTCTAGCTTGATCTTTTTTATTTTCAGTTTCTTCCATATCTAGTTTGGTGCTCTCTTTATTGGACAAACGCATTTCTTCAAAGGCTACTTACCACTCTGAAATATTTTCCTGTACTTTACCTTCACCTGCTGCCAGGTACGCTTTTGGCTGTTAAGATTGCTCCTGTTGAGATGTAACAGTGAAAAAATAATATGTGGGTCACACACACAGGATAATATAGTCACAAAGTATGATGATGCGTGTCGATTATTGGGTTATTAATGAAGTGAGCAGGGCCAGTATATTTGTACTGTACATCTCATACAGAGACAACTCAGCATGCTTTATGTAAACAAATTGTAACACAAAGAGGAGAGCATAAACACATGAGGACAGTAAAATAAATGTCTAACAATTGACAATGGTATGAAACTTTCAGAACTTACGCGTTTAGTCTGTCTGCAGTTGTTTGCCATGCCGTTTCTTCGCTTTATTGATCGCAGCTGTAATACCATTTCTGGTGATGACACTTTTAAAATCCTCATACAGCTCCATCAGCATTATTTGTTCAGCTGCCGAAAAAATAACAGCTCTGTCTTGCTCTCCTTTTCTGCCATCTCCGTTTTTCCACCATCCACTCGTCAGGGCTTCTTACGTTCCTCGTGCACTCGCACTTAGCCAGGCTATGTAAGCCTCGCTTGGATTAGCCTCACCGAGATGCAGCTAAAATGTCTTCGAGGAATGACTTGAGGCTTAATAGGGAGATGGCGCTAGTTCAAACGACGCTTTCCGGCTACAGCCTGGCTTTCTTTAGCTACTTTCGTGGAATACCCCCTAGGTTAAAAAGGGAAAAAAAGGGAAAAAAAACAGATATTAAGGTGCCTTTAAAGGTTAAAAAGGGAAAAAAGGGGAAAAAACAGATATTAAGGTGCCTTTAAAGGTTAAAAAGGGAAAAAAAACAGATATTAAGGTGCCTTTAAAAGTTAAAAAGGGAAAAAAAGGGAAAAAAGACTGATATTAAGGTGCCTTTAAAGGTTAAAAAGGGGAAAAAACAGATATTAAGGTGCCTTTAAAGGTTAAAAAGGGGAAAAAACAGATATTAAGGTGCCTTTAAAGGTTAAAAAGGGAAAAAAACAGATATTAAGGTGCCTTTAAAGGTTAAAAAGTTTTAAAAAGGGAAAAAAACTGATATTAAGGTGCCTTTAAAGGTTAAAAAGTTTTAAAAAGGGAAAAAAACTGATATTAAGGTGCCTTTAAAGGTTAAAAAGGGAAAAAAAGGGAAAAATACAGATATTAAGGTGCCTTTAAAGGTTAAAAAGTTTTAAAAAGGCAAAAAAACAGATATTAAGGTGCCTTTAAAGGTTAAAACGTTTTAAAAAGGAAAAAAAACTGATATTAAGGTGCCTTTAAAGGTTAAAAAGTTTTAAAAAGGAAAAAAAGAAAAAGAAAAACTCATTCTGTTTAAGTGAATAGGCAATGCTGTGGGAAGAGAAGGATGAAATGGCATTTATTTCAGTATCAGAAATATCAAATATTAAAGAGAAGATGTTGTGAATCTTTAATTAAGTTATTTGGCAGAGATTACGGATGGTAATAGCTAATCATTTTAAGGCCACACACATCCAGTCACTGTGAAGTATCACATGTTTGACTAATGCAGGGGACAACGCTCATGCTAGCTCTCCAGCTTGATGATTAAATGCAGTAATAGTGGATTGTGGTGGAAACAGCTGTTAGATATTTAAAAGCTGTTTAATGATGATGTAAACCAGGAAAAAGCTCATTCCTTTACACACATTTAACGGAGCATATAGAATAGAAAAATACTTTAACCATCCCCCAATGGGGGAAATTCAAATTAGTCAAGTAGCTCAAAAAATTATTAATATTTACAATGACTGTATATTAACAACAACAATAATAATACCAATTCTAATAAAAATACTACTACTAACTAATAATAATAAATGACTAAATAAAAATAAAATAAAATAAAAAAATCAATCAATCAATTTGAGAAGAACTCAGCAGTCACTGTTAAAAAGCCTTATATACATATAATATAATATATATATATATATATATATATATATATATATATATATATATATATATTTATAAATAATATATTTCACATGACGTGATTTTAATCATTCCATAATTCGAAATCCCTAGTTTGAAACTAGATGCCGCTCTGTATATGTCGGGGTTACCTTTCTGCTTTATTTTCAGGTTTTGGAGCAGCACTCTGATGGCCGATGGAAAGGCTGTATCCATGACAACCGCACCGGAAACGATCGCGTGGGCTACTTCCCCTCTAACATGGTGGAAGTCATCAAGAGGGCAGGTGACCAACCACGACTCAGCTGTGTGTGTGTGTGTGTGTGTGTGATGCTGAATAGCTTCTGCATGTGTGAGTCCAGCAGCTGTCCTGCTGTTTCTGATATGTAGCTTTAGCCAGCGGCAGCTTCATCAGCCTCTTCGGGCGTCCCATCTGTCCCCCCCCCCAGCCTGTCAATCATCTCCATGGATCAAACACACTCCTATACTTGCTGTTTTCTCCTCCCCCTTCCTGTGAAATGTCCGCTCCTCCTGTCGCCCTCTTTAATCGACAACTCTCCCCCAGAAACAAACCCGCTTTCCCAATCCGTGATGCTTTTTGTGTTCACATTGTTTGTTTGCTTTATCACCAGAGTTCACAGTATGTTTTGGTTGATATGAATATATTCCCCGTGGATATATGGATGTATTCTGTTCTCATGTTTTGATTTTAATGGGTTCTTTTTTTTATGCATTTTCAGATTTTTCTGATTAGACTTGTTTTGTTTCCAGTTGACTGATCGGTTGTTGTGTTGTTGTTGTTGTTGTTGTTGTTGTTGTTTTGCACCCCTCCCTCCTCCTGGCATGTGTCCAGGTCACTCCCTGTCCCAGCAGTGCCACACCCTCCTGCTCCGCAGGCCCAACCCCTGTCCCATTGCCTCGGTCAACGGACACTCATACCCCCCATCCCAAGTCCTCCCCCTGCATCTGCCTCCCCCTCCTCCCCTCCACCCCGACACACAGTCCCTCCCTCGCTTCTCCTCATTTGGGTACGTTCCTCTCCCCATCTCTCCTCCTTCTCTATCTTCTCCTCCTCTGTCCACTTCTCCTCCTCCTCTCTCCACTTCTCAGGAGCAGCAAAGTCAGACAGGTACAGACTATAAATCACAGATAAGCATCCTTTTCACAGTCTATAGGCTAGTTTTTGTGCTTGAGTAAAGGATCAGTTCACCCAGATGACCAAAAACTGTTGCCGCACCACTGCAGACGGATTTTTGTTGCTATTTTCATTGAATTAAAATCACTCCACATCAAAGGTATGAAGTAGTGTCTGATATCCACAGATAATTATTCGGATTTTTTTTTTTTATTAGTTTTATTAAGGATGAGGAAAAGAAATTGTGCTGAAACAGATTTCTTATAATCTGAGTGAGGTGAACCTTTAACTAAAATGAAAAATCAATTATGCCATTTTTAAGATAACTGTTCATCTTGTGAGTGATAGATAAGATAGAAAATCACCAGCTTAGAGATGGTACCAATCAAAAAGTGTGGACAGACCTACCCTTTTACTTTAAAGGGACAGTTCGCCTCTTTTGACATGAAGCTGTATGACATCCCATATCAGCAACATCATTTATGAACATCTTCTTACCCCCTGCTGCGTCCTGTGAGCAGAGTTCCAGCCTCGTTTTGGTGTTGATGAAGGTAGTCCGGCTAGTTGGCTGGGGTTTAAAAAATAAAGCGTTTTGCTTCTCAAAACAATATGCGTTCAACAGAGTAATACATTTGCATCACAAAATGGTTCTCCAGGAAAAAGTCAGACCTCACAATCTTTTGGCCCTATTTTCTCTCCCTTCGTATCACTGCCTGCTGTGCAGACCGAAGTGCAGAGCGAGCAGCAAACACCGTAACAGGCCCGGCTGTCAGCAGGCGGCAGCAGGCAGTGATACGAAGGGAGAGAAAATAGGGCCAAGAGATTGTGAGGTCTGACTTTTTCCTGGAGAACCATTTTGTGATGCAAATGTATTACTCTGTTGAACGCATATTGTTTTGAGAAGCAAAACGCTTTATTTTTTAAACCCCAGCCAACTATCCGGACTACCTTCATCAACACTGAAACGAGGCTGGAACTCTGCTCACAGGACGCAGCAGGGGGTAAGAAGATGTTCAGAAATGATGTTGCTGATATGGGATGTTATACAGCTTCATGTCAAAAGAGGCGAACTATCCCTTTAAGTGAGTGGGTGTGTCTGAACTTTTGACCGGCACCTTATATTCTCACATAATTTCTTCGAAACACTGTGAATGTGTTATTAAACTACAGAGGTGAGCACATTCCTATGGAATATCACTCTAATGTCAAATCATTGAAAATTGTATCACCACTCAGTGACTGTGTTATTGTTGATATTTTATTTTATGAATGTTCTTTAAGAAAGATTTCTAAAATACTTTAGAAATCCACTTCAGCAGGAGTGAATGCATCTGTGGTCACTGATAAACACATGCTGGAAAAACCTGTGATCATGGAAACATTTGTGTTAAGCGTTCAGTTAGCCTAGCTGCACGGACAAGATTACAGAACCTGCTCAGTGTTGGATCTTTCATTTGCATCCAGCTGCATCGGCATAGCTCCACGTGGAAAGAAACTGAAAAATCTGATTGTATGTTGAGTATTTTCAGATGGGGAAATGATAAAGGAATGTCTTTGACTACTTCAGTAGCAGTAGTAGTCAGGGCATCCATCAGAGGCCCCCTGAGATGATGCTACAGAAAGTGCTTTTAGCTCTGATTGAATGTCAGACAACTTTGAACAGATATCCTTCCAATAATATCTATGACAGTGTGAGAGACACTAGGAATAAAAACTGTCCTGCTGTCAGCTCAGATGTTTGGTGTGAACCTAACCAGACTATCACAATGAATACGGTGTCAAGACACTCAGTGGGGTCACATGGCCCTGAAAGGATCGGATTATTGGCTAAATTACAATCAGACTGAGTTATTAAGTGCATGTAGACACCTTAATCTGACTAACAACAACTGCCTAACAAGTACCATTTCAGCCAGATATAGGGACTTGTTTGAAGACAATACATCTGGAATATCTTGTTAAATGAAAAAGTCTTGAAAACATCTCGTTTTGAGTCATATTTCACATGAAACAAGCTTTTTTTTTTCATTTGAAGAGGTTTTTAAGCTAATTTCAAGGTCATTTTTAACACAAAAGTCCTAAATATCACATCTTATTTCAAGAAATCTTGACTAGCCGATTTTCACTAGTTCCATTAGCAGATTTTTTTGCTTATTTCAAGCAAAAACGTCTTTTATTTGTTGTTTTTTTACTTATTTTTGGAGGGGCATTTTTTCCAGTGTATACAGATGCAGAAAGGTGTTTATGCTTGACCCTGTAATTGAGCCTGGCAGTTTTCAGCAAAACCTCTGATCCTGTTGTTCCTCAGGTTTGATGTTAATGCAGCTCAGGTCACATGGCACTGAAAGGATCGGATTATTAGCTAAATTACAATCAGACTGAGTTATTAAGTGCATGTAGACACCTTAATCTGACTAAGAATTGGATCGGATCGGATTCAGACCCCGAGATAACTGGGTTGAAAGTCACTCTAAACCTGCTTGTAGACGCTGAAGCACGTCAGGGCTCTAAATTAACTTTTTTAATCACCAACCAACGTGGCTAGTAAGTTTCTGAAGTTACCAGCCAATCAGAATTCCCACTAGCCACAGACAGATGAGAGCCACTGAATTCATTTAATCAATTTATTAACTAAAGCTTTAAATTCATTTTATAGTGAAATTGGGAATGTATATCCAATTAAAATAATTACAATAATTAAACTTATGTGCATACAAAACTTATTCTAACATTTCATTACTCCTCAACCCTCACATACTATTCAGGGTCACATTTTTTGTACATAAAAAAACAACTTTAAAACTGATTTATATTCATGTGAACCCTGAATCTACAAAAATGGAAATATTTAACAACTTTCTAACCATGTTTTAGTGCAGATAATGCACAAAATTAAACACAAAGCTATGTGCAGAGACTAATTATGAGGGGGATACTGTGAAATGCTTAAACATCGTCCGAGCTCTCTGAACTGTCTTCGGACCCATCTAAATCAGTTCCATTTTTCCCTTTTCTCACAAAGTGTGGCCGGTGTTTTTCGCGAGGTTCAATATCATCCTCCTCCCCTCCTTTGGCGGGCAAATCTTTTCTCTTCACGGCTGGCTGTCCCAACCATCGCCACATTTTGTTAGTGTTTGCGTCTGTATTTGTATTTGTACCGGCGTCTATCGTATTTCCAAACCAAGAGTGACCCACGCCCGCTCCCCTAGTACGGCAGCCTCGCCGGATGCGTTCCCATAGAAACTGCGCTCGCGCGTCCCGTGCATAGACTGTATATAATAATTTTGCGTCCCACGAAATAGATGGTAAAGTTTCTCATTTATCATCGGCCAAGCCGGCTAGTGAGTTTATTTTAATACACGCCAAAAATAACTTTCACCCGCATTTGGCGGGTTGGCCTGAAGCACGTGGTGAATCAGACTTTGCGTTCTGCGCATGCTCCAGATGTTTTCCCGGGGTCGTGACCCGGAAGTCAAAGGAGACGATATTCCTGTTGTTGTCGCCGTCAGAAAGAAACAAACAACGCGATGGAGAATGCTCCGTTGGGCATCGAGTTTGTGCAACAAGCAGCTCATCACAGACCAAATGTAGAGGGACGTAGCTTCATCTGGCTCTGCGTTCTCCATCTTTCTCCAATGCCTGAGTTTGTTGTTGTTGTTGGTGGTGAAGAGGTCAACAGGAAGTGGCTCTATTAGCAACAGCTGGAATGGGTACAGCGCCACCTATCATACCGGGGTATGACACGCTTTGTGCCTCTGATCCCATTCATTCACCGCCAGATATCCAAGGAGAATTACCCTCGCTCAGCTCATTCTGATTGTAATTTAGCCAATAATCTGATCCTTTCAGAGCCATGTGACCCCACTGAGTGAAGCACAGAGGTGGAAGTGTGATGACATGAGCCTGCATGTGTGTTTAAGATCCTGAGAAAAAGACCTTAAAGGATGGCAACCTGAATGCCTGAGGGACATACCAAAAACTGTCAGGGAAGATTACTCCCAGTCTCCAGAAGCTTGGCGGAGCGGAGGAATATTCCAGCATTGACGATCCAAAACACACTGAAGTTTCTTCCAATCCAATTTTATTTATAAAGCACTTTACAACAGCCTCAGTTGACCAAAGTGCTGTACAGAAAAATAAAAACAAAAAATTAAACAAATAAAATACAAGAATAAATTAAAAGACATAAAACAGCAATATAATTTAAAACAATAATAATAAATAAAAATAAATATTTATACATTCAACATCTCACATCGTGTTGAAAGCCAAGGAGAAGAGATGTGTTTTAGATAGGATTTAAAAACAGCCCGAGAAATCCAGTGGAACATCTTTTGGTTGTTTTGAAGAAGCGTAGTAATGCAGGGAGCCGCTAAAAAAGTATCTTTTTAGGGAATTTAACCAAAACTGAACTAAACCTCTAAAGCTCTGAAATTACCCCAAAAAAAAGTGTTTGTCTGTCATGAAAGCTGTGCACGTGTGCATCTATTCTGCTGAGATGTTACTGAGCGGTGATACACTTTTGATATTGACATTTAAGTCATTCTGAACGGTAGTGCATCCAGATAAAGTACTGATTTTCTGAACATGGGGGTTTATTTGTATAGTTTTACCACTTTGAAGGCCTGCACCCATTATAAGTGACATGTCTATTGATGATTAGGTGAGTGAGTGTAACTGTGAGTCTGTGAGTTTGACGCTGTTCATTTAACACTTAAACATATTTATGTATGAGACTAATTATCGGCTGAATTTGTGATATTCAGAACTTTCCTTTAAAAGTACTTTTAACTTAAATAGTGGCAGTAACAAATGTGTGTGCGTGTGCATGTGTGTGTGTGTGTCAGGCTCTCGGACTGCAGAGCTGAGTCCTCAAGGCTCTCCCACTTTGGGGCATCAGAGTAGCACCAGTGAGGACATATGGGTGCTGCGCAAACCGCTCGCAGGTAACTCACCAGGGAGCTTTTGGGCAAACAGTTAAGAAAATGCTTTTGCATTTGAGCAGTGCTCCATGTGTAAGTGTGAGCTCTTTGTGCAGGTGGCGACCGCAGTGGCAGTGTGGGCAGCCTCGGCAGCGTTCGGTCAACGAGCAGCGTGCAGAGCTCTGGAAACACGCACGTTCTGACCACGCCTGCACCCAGTCCTCACCCGGCTCCCACGCCAGGGGTCAACACCCACGGCCTGAACGCGCCGGGCCTCCACGCACAAGCGGAGGGCGTCAAGGTGAGACACTCCCTGCGTTGATTTCGTCGTGTCGGTGCTGTAACTTTACAGAACAACAGTCATTTATGGGAAACTGCAAAGCGTTTTCAGGAAATAAACCAAATAAACCACAAGTGTGTTTCCTGCTATGTTCGTTCTTCCGTCGGAGAGATCAACAGCACCTTTTCTTTAACTCTAAACCTGATGCAGACGGATTCTGCTTCAGCGCCTTCACTGATTTGACCCGTGTTAGTCATTTCTTATTTGTTTGCTCATCACTACAGTATTGGCAGAGGTGGGTAGAGCAGCCAAAAATTGTACTCAAGTAAAAGTACTGTTACTTCAGAATAAAATGACTCAAGTGAAAGTAAAAAGTAGTCATCCAAATAATTACTTGAGTAAGAGTAAAAAAGTGCTCGGTGAAAAAACTACTCGAGTACTGAGTAACTGTTGAGTAACGTCTGATTTATTTGTTAACACAAGCATTCAATCAGACAGACAAAAATACTAAATAATCATCTTTAGGCAAATTAGAGTTCATCCAATTGATAAAATAAATCAAAATGAATTAATTAATTACAAAATATCTTAAATTAAAATAATCCAGGTAAATTCAATAAAAAATAAAAGAGACTTAGGAAATGTTTAAAACATATGTAACCCATATGTAACCTAAAAAACAAACATTCACCTATCCATGGGGGAAAAAACGAGTTTAGGAAACTTAGCGCTACATGTTTCCTCAAGTTAGATGTTGAGTTTCTGCTGAAATGTGCGTTTGTTTTGGTTGACACAGAAGACACATAATGTAGCTGCTGTTTCTCACTCTTTGTAAGGTAAACATGCTTTCAGTATGAGGCCTCGTCTGCGTCTTCATTTCCCACCGTTGGTTCTGACATTTTTCATCTGTTTCTTTGTTTGTTTGCTACGACTGCTAATGCTAAAGCTAACCCGTCCCGCCGCTGAGATCGAGTATGGTCACGTGACCAGACTGCACGGCTGCGTCTGATTGGTGGAACACAGTCAGGTGGTAGAGCCTTTGGCGGAAGTCTCTCTCTCTGTCAGAATAAAACATTAAAATGAGGCGTACGCGGGGGGATAAAAATAATGAGGCGTAGAATACCAAAGAGGTAAGAAGAAAAGTAACCAGCTCATTGTAGCCTAATGTAGCGGAGTAAGAGGACAGTTTCTGCTGCACACATCTACTCAAGGAAAAGTAAAAAGTATAGAGATTTAAAACTACTCCTAAAAGTATAATTTTAATAATAACAGGTCAGCATGGGCTGGATTATAGGTAGACAAATCTTAGTCAAACACACTAAAATCCTTATGCAGATTGAGCTTTTTAAAGCCACGTGACGCCCAGAATAAACTCAGATAAGTGGAAGAGGA
Source organism: Odontesthes bonariensis (assembly GCF_027942865.1). Taxonomy (NCBI): domain Eukaryota; kingdom Metazoa; phylum Chordata; class Actinopteri; order Atheriniformes; family Atherinopsidae; genus Odontesthes; species Odontesthes bonariensis. Next base: position 3,206,356 of record NC_134509.1, on the reverse strand, counting down.
AGTGTTCTGTTTGCATCGCAGGATCAAAATGGAGCCATTTCTTCCCCTGATCATCATTGGGAATGTGAGATTACTGGTAAATGAAACGGACAAGCTTGGACTGCTGACAAGGACACAGCTGGATTACAAGAAATGCAATATCATGTGTTTAATGGAGACATGGCTCTCTAACCAGCTTTCAGATCTAAAACTAAACTAAGACTTTAGATCGAGCGGCAAAAGCAAAGGAGGAGGAATTGCAGTGCTTGTTGAAAAAAAGAAAAGTAAAAAAGATTTGCAGACATATCACTGAGAAGACACGTTGAACTGTTGACCTGCCAACACTGCCTATGACGTCATCGTCTCAGTTGTTGCCAGGATACAAACACAAACATCCTGACGCATCCAGAGGGATCTCTGGAGATTTAAACCACATGTTTCTACCACACATTTTCTCTGCCACAGTTTAACAACTGATTTCTATTTACCTTTCTTAGCTTAACTTATTCTAAATTCAATTTCATCCCCTGAATATGAAGAACGATGTGTCGTTGTGTCTTCTCTGTGTAAACTGAGTTCCAAAGTACCTCTAGGATTTAAATGCCTGTGCTTAAATGCTTCTTCATGTGCCTTTTTATGTGTTTTTGGGGTTTTAGCTCCTGGCCACTGTGCTGTCTCAGTCGGTAAAAGCCAAGGAGCATCTCTTGGAGCAGTCGCAGTCTGTTGAGCAGTCAACAGGTAAGCATACTCTGTCTTCAAAAGACATAATGTCTCTACGTTTAAAATCCATTTGAAAAACTAGAAAATTTCTGAAGAAATTTTGATGGGTGCCAATCTACTGCCCGCCCTATCAACAAACCCTTTAGTTTAGTTGAAGTGGAGAGTCTCCTGTCACATTTAAACTTTGAATGAGGTCTCTGTGATGTCGTATGGCTGAGTTATGAGAACTCCAAAATAGGGCCGTTTTTGTGCCTTCTCTTTCTCTCTTTATGACCTTGACTTTTGCCTGGAACAAACCCTATAAAGTTGAGAGTCTCTTGTCACATATAAACTTTGAATGAGGGTTATGAGGCCTCAAAATGCCCTCATTTAGTGCTTTTCAACGCATTTTCCCATTGACAATTTTCCCCAAAGAGTACAGAAATACCTACATTTTGAGGTAGAATTCCTCCAGGTGTAAGAGACATTGTGGATTTTAGAGAATTTTGAGCCTGTTGTCATTAATGTGGATTTCCCTGTGTTTCTAATGGAGAGGGACTGTGTGCTTTCATTCATTAAAAAATTATACTTTGCACAAAAGTGACACCAATTAAAGATAATCAAGGTGGCATTCACAAGTAGAACTCCCCTGAGGCTTGTATGGATCTCTTTGTTTCCTCGTCCCACTTTTATTCAGCCTGGCCCTCTGTAGACTACCCACCTGTCTGCGTTTATGTATTTTAGTTCTTCAAGTTGTACTCTGTTAAAGGGATAGTTTGCCTCTTTTGACATGAAGCTGTATGACATCCCATATCAGCAACATCATTTCTGAACATCTTCTTACCCCCTGCTGCGTCCTGTGAGCAGAGTTCCAGCCTCGTTTTGGTGTTGATGAAGGTAGTCCGGCTAGTTGGCTGGGGTTTAAAAAATAAAGCGTTTTGCTTCTCACAACAATATGCGTTCAACAGAGTAATACATTTGCATCACAAAATGGTTCTCCAGGAAAAAGTCAGACCTCACAATCGCTTGGTGCTATTTTCTTTCCCTTCAAAAGAGACGAACTATCCCTTTAATGAAAGTTGTTTGAACACTTCTTCTCTTCTTTGGATGGATCAGAAATCTGTGCATTTTCGGCTTTAACTGCAGTGATACAGATTTTACTAAACTGTGTTACCCTGAGCAGCAGTAAGCACCATAAATGTGGAGATACATAAATCCAAATGCTATAGAGGGTCCAGGTTAGGGCAGTATGATAAGTGGTCTTCTATAACTCATATAATGCTTTCTAAATAATGCTTTCTTTTCTTTTCAGTTTAATTTTGGAAGGTTTTACCATTCTATTGAAACTTTTACATTTTTTTTTTTACAAGTTTATTACTGCATAACTGTAAGCAGCTACACTCTTGTTATTGGGATGCTTCCAACGTGTCTGTAAAGTTTGTTAGATTTAACCACGTGTTCATGCATGTATGTTGTGTAAAAGTCTTGGGTATCACACTTCAAAGCTCCAGTGTTTGCATTGGACTTGAATGAATGGACTCTGTGACGGCCTGCTTTGGCACCTCGTCTTCAAAGCTCAGTTCAACCCTCAGAAATCTGGGAGTGACCTTTGACCTTTGACCTGAGGTCGGACAAACAAATTAACAATGTCGTCAGGACTAGTTTTTTCCAGCTGCGTCTCCTGGCCAAAGTTAAAGGCTGTGTTCGAAACCGCCTACTACATACTACATATTTGTAAACGACATACTCATCGATCAGACAGTATGCAGAGCGTTTACCCACAATGCATCCTGCTCCTGCCCGAGCCGAAATCAGCCGGCCTGAAAAGCTGATTTCGCTTAAGCTATAAACTCTGTAAATATATAACTTTAGCAACATTTGAAACATTTTCAGGCGAGAAAGTAGTCATTTAGATCCCCAACGTGTTGAAAATCTGACAAAATACCGGCTATTTACAATTTTGTTCCCACGAATTCGGCGCGACTAAAGCTAGCCGCTGTGAGCAACGCACTTCCGGTTATGCCGTTTTGACTGCTCTCGTCCCGTTAACGGAATTTGACCGTTCAAATGGCGATGGGCGACGTCACGTTACGTTGCATCTTGGGTAGTTTGAGTGTGACAAGTAACCTCATGATGAATACTCAACATTTCGGCGAATCTAATATGCATCTAGTGTACATCCGGGAACTTAAAAAAGTATGACTAGTAGGAATAGTAGGAGAAGTAGGCGGTTTCGAACACAGCCAAAATGTTTTTAAGTCGTCATGACCTTGAGAAAGCCATCCATGCCCTAATAAGTTCAAGGTCAGACTATTGTAATGCTCTTTATGTCGGCGTCTCCCAGTCTTCTCTCAGCCGCCTTCAGCTGGTGCAGAACGCTGCTGCCCGTCTTTTAACCAACACCAACAGACGTGTGCACATCACTCCTGTTCTTAACTCCCTCCATCGGCTTCCTGTCCTTTATAGAACTGATTTTAAACTTTTAATGTTTGTTTTTAAAGCTCTTAACGGCCTCGCCCCGTCGTATTTATCTGAGCTTTTAACAGTCCTGCTAGAGCTCTGAGGTCAACAGATCAGTTTCTGCTGGAAGTGCCCAGGTCAGAATACAAACCCTGGGGTGAGCGAGCCTTTTCCCAAAGCTGCCCCCAGGCTCTGGAATAAGCCCCCCGTCCAGCTGCGTCTTATTTCTGACCTGGGCCTCTTCAAATATAGGCTAAAAACCTACTTATTTAGGATGGCTTTTAATACCCAGCAGTATGATGACACTTTAATCTTATTCGATTTTGTTGTATTTTGTTGCTTTCACTGTTCTTTTATTGTTTTTACTTCTTCTTCTCTTTATTTATTACCTGCTGTAAAGCACTTTGGTACACCGTAAGGATTGTCTGTAAAGGGCTGTATAATTAAAGTACATTTACATTTATATTTGTTTCATACAGCATCAAACAACTACGGCCCCACCTTAAAAAATTATTGTATTTGTACTTTGGGTGCCCCAACAAATATAATTTTTGTTAAGCTGAGACTGAAATGAAGAAAACAAGCGATGAACAAACTTCAGATTCATGTCCACTGACGTTTAAAATGTTTAATCTAATTAATCACATGATTTCCCTGATTAATCACGCTTAATAACATTTGTACGCAGAATCCAAAAATGGATCCAAAAGTAGCGTATAGCTTTTAGCATTTAGTTTTATTTTAAATGTGCTGCCATATGAATGAAAGTGCCATAACATTTGTTGTGCAAACACACTTTTAACATCAGCATCTTTCTGTAGTTTTTATGTAGAAGCCTCGCTCCACTGTCTGTTTCCTTGAATGACTTGCTGCTATCAGTTGTGTGTTTTGCCTTTAAGTGATATTTTAGACTGGAACTACTACGCTGAGAAGACAATTCAACTTGGCAGAGTTTACAGATGACTTTGGTTCTGTCGACTCCGCCGTCTGGAAGAACTTTAAAATGAAAATGGCCGAGTAAAAGTTCCGTACCCTTCTCCATGTTTGGTGGATCCGCCGATTACTTTCTTTTCCTGTTCCACAGCAGACAGCAGCAGACTTTTACAGAATAAAAGCCTGTGAGTAACAGACTTTTACAAAATAAAATGAATAATAAAACATGCGTTAATGCGCGATTAAATATTTATCGGTGTTAAATAATAACGAGTTAACTTGCCCAGCCCTACTTGAAACACTAAAAACTGGTTAAAAAGGTACTGTATAAGTTATTTATAGAGATGAAAGGCTTTTGGTCTCTATAAATAACTTATACATAACTTTAGTCCAGACTAAACATGGAGAAGCAGCATTTAGCTGTTATGCTGCAAACAAGTGGAACAAACTGCCAGTGGAGATTAAACTTTCACCAAATGGAGACATTTTTAAATCCAGGTTAAAAACATTTCTGTTCTCATGTGTCTATGCATGAAATCTGCACGATATATTTGAACTTATCTGGACTGTTGCTTGTTTTTAAATTCATTTAAATGATTTTATTTGTTTCTCTTTATATTCTTTAATGTATTTTTAATGCTTCTTCCACTCCCTGCTGCAATGCTTTTATTTTATGTGAAGCACTTTGAATTGTTTGTACATGAAATGTGCTATATAAATAAATTTTATTTGATTTGATTTATAAAGGCTTGTAGAATTAAATCTGAACATTTTCCCCCTCTTTGTCTCCGTTTCCTCACAGGTTCCTCGAGCTGCACGGTTCACACACAGCGGTCGTTTGAGCGGAAGACAGAGGAGGATGATGGGAAAGTGAGTTTTGGATGACAGGTTGCTGTTTTTTTGGTTGTTTTTTTTTTGTTCTCAACCAGTGCTCTGGTTTGGGAAAAAAAAAAAAAACATCTTAGAGGGACGGGGTTCAGCTGGTCTAGTGAGCTTCCTGTTGTCACCCTGACGACAGCCATGAGTGTGTCACCATGGAGACAGGCAGAGTGACAGACACATCGAGGAGTCAGTTGCTGTTTTGCCTTCTGCCCCTACACCCGCCCCCCCCCCCCCCTGCCTTCACACCACACTGAGACACCCACATGCTGCCGCTCTGCTCGAGAACTGCCCCGTGAAGTTGAGGGTTAAATACCCTGCGTGTGTTCTAGAACCAAACAGATGCTCTATTCTGGTATCAAACTGGTTGCCAGGCAACAGTGGTGTTCAGTCAGAGTAGTTGTTGTTGTCGTAGTGAGTCCTCGTTAGTCGATCTCCTCAGTCATTCACAGAATAATGTTTGTATGTCAGTGGTTTAAGGTCTAACAGTGAATTATAAACATTATTACTTAGCCGTAGATTTAATTTTGAGATCTCCACCTCAGGGATTTCAGCTGCTGTTAACTACAATACAGGTGAATGGAACCTGATTTATTTACTATCCCTCTTTACCTTCTTTATTAAAAGTGTTTGTTTTAATAAAAAGATAAGCACACATGCAAAAAGAAAGCACACCCTCTTACTAAAGTTTTATGTATCAGGACATGATGAGAACTGAATAAATAAATCATCTGGTCTTTACCAGGTCTCAGAATGAGTGAAATACAACCTGTGGTGGAAAAAATAACACAACATATTACACTGTGTTATTATTTATTAGCACAAAGACAAAATACAAAAGCACCATTTGATGAACTAAGTGCGACCCATAACTAAATTGCTAGTAGAACCACAGCAATAACTCGAATAGATTGTTCTCTGTTGGATGTTAACAGTCTCGTTGTGGAGGACATTTATCCCACATTGCTTCATTCATTGGGTTCTTCAGGCTGTTCTTCAGCTCTTTTAAGGGCCCACCACAACAGTTCAATCGGGTTCAGGTCCTGACTTTGACTGGTTCATTGTATCACTTTGATTATTTTTCTTCTTCTGGCCGTTTGTTTGCAGATCTGCTGCTGTGTTTGGGATCATTGGGCCTCACGCAAGAACATTTTCGTAATTTTATTCTAAATTTCTCTCACTTTTTTCGTACGAAGGTCTCGTGCGAACACGCCACGTCAGATTCAACAAACGCTCTTAACTTCGGAAAAAGTGTGTAAACAACCTGCGTAAATGATCAATTCCACGCGTGCATATTTAAGTCCACGTGCACGAGGATAGTAGATTTGCATACTCGACGCCCAAAATAATACCATATAAGGAAACACTTCCTCCCTCCTAAGCCAGGAAGTGCTGAGTTTTGAGTCATGAGAATGGCATCAAGGCGCAGTTCTGCTTCCAGAGATCCAAAAAGGAAAATCCAAGAAGCCAAGAAATGGGAAGTTATTACGAGTGCTGTTAATTGTCACCTGTAGTACGTAATGTCACCGAAATAAAAAAGAAATGGTTTGATATGAAAATGGCTTAAAAAACTAAAACGTCTCGCCATGGCCAGGCGCTCGATGACTGCAACTGAAGCCGTGCAATCAGTTGTTGCCTCATCATGATGGTCTTTGATGGGGTGGTCCATGGTACCACACCTTCTGGTCTGCCTGGGCTGGTTCAGGTAATAGGAAACCCTCGTTCTTGGCAATATTGTGCAAATCTGGCATGCCTTCTCTGGGCTACAGAGCAGTTTGCTTCAAAGTAATTAAATAAACAATCCATTAGTCAAGCAAACTTGATTGTAATAACAGCGGACTATTTTAGGAAACTCCTACGACAGCTCTGGGTACCTCGTAAATTCTGTTTGTACCTGAAAGAAAACGTAAAATACGAAAAAATTGGTGAATGCGCAAATTCTCTTAAATCACTCGTACGGACGACTTAAGAACAGAACTTAAAGGCGGGGTAGGGGATCTTTTTCTGGAACATTTTTTTACATATTGCTTGAAATACTCTTCACACCCCCATTGCAACCAATTAATTAAAAGTTTTGACACAAATATGAAAAGTTTTAGTGGCCTCTAGAACGTACAATCTAGGAAAAACAGTATCCAATCATTGTGAACGGACCGTTCACAATGATTGGATACTGATGCCGTCTATCAAACTGCAATCTGCTCCTCCCTCCCCCTCCTTCTCTCTGTGCACGTACCCTGCTCCGTTAACGTCCAGAAGCTTGGCAGGAAGCTAAACTAGAGCCAGCTTGGCTAGCACCTAGCATTATTAAACGTATAGTTAGCATAAACTAAATACTAAATACGGCAACGATCGATGCTTGCTGTCAGAACAGCGCTCGTGCACCTTCGTGCTCGTGCGCGTTCATGTACTCTAGAGGCGTGCCTTCGGGGGAAAAGTGAAGAAAAGGGTTGGGACTTTTTACCTGTGTATTTTCAAAATGCAGCTTCGCTGGACTCAAAATCCAGGATCTCCTACCCTACCTTTAAGAATCTGTGCGTACTAACGGTTGTTGCATGAGCCAGTTTCAGCCCAGCTTTAGCTGTCGGACTTTGGTATCCAGAGGAGTTCATGGTGGACTCAATGGCTGCAAGGTGCCCAGGTCCTGTGGCTGCAGAACCAGCCCAGATCATCAGCCCTCCACCACCGTGCTTGACAGCTGATATGCTGTGTTTGGTTTCCTCCAAACGTGCTGCTGTGCATTATGAGCAAACCTGGAAAGGACCAGATTTATTTTTTTTATTCTCTTTTTCACATGATAGCAGTTCAAATAACCAACATTAGCTCTCTCCTTATCTCCCTACCAATTTTGTTGGCTTATAGAATGTTTTTGCCACTTTTTAGGAGGGCATCAGCCAAAATGAACGCTCTGAGATGTAGCCCTCTTGCTCTTAATGCTTTTCAAGTAGTCGCTCTTCATTTCCATTTACCTCCCTTTTTACTCGGGAGGATTCCAAAAGTCCCGTCAGCGGAGATCTCAAAACGTTACGGGCTAATAATAAGTCAGGGTAAAGGAATTATGTCAGGGTAAGTGAAGTGAGTGTCTTACTTTCACTTAGTTCTTGATTAGTTTTAGGATATGTGTCACGTGTTATTTGGAAAAAACTATCAGCAGCGCTGCCTCGGAATAATGATAATTATACAAAAAGTAGGGCTGGGCAACGATTAAAATGTTTAATCTAATTAATCACATGATTTCCCTGATTAATCTCGATTAATCGCATTTTTACGCAGAATCCAAAAATGAATCCAAAAGTAGTGTATAGCCTTTAGCATTTAGTTTTATTTGAAATGTGCTGCCATATGAATGAAAGTGCCATAACATTTGTTGTGCAAACACACTTTTAACATCAGCATCTTTCTGTAGTTTTTATGTAGAAGCCTCGCTCCACTGTCTGTTTCCTTGAATGACTTGCTGCTATCAGTTGTGTGTTTTGCCTTTAAGTGATATTTTAGACTGGAACTACTACGCTGAGAAGACAATTCAACTTGGCTGTAAATGCAGGAGTTTTTTTAAAATTTATTTTGAAATACATGCTTTTATGTTGAAACAAGTAAAAACAGGAAGTAGCGCCGGTTAGCTCCGTTAGCTTCATACCAGTAGCGGTGATGTTAGCTGCTAGTTTATCTTTATTTTATTCCTCCATGCTTCGTGGTGTTTGCTGTAACTGTGTGAATGTGATGCATTCAACAGACTTTTACAATAATAAAACCTGCGTTAATGCGCGATAAAATATTTATCGGCATTAAATAATTAACAAGTTAACGCGATAATAACGAGTTAACTCGCCCAGCCCTAACAAAAGGAGATACTTGTAAGCTTTGGAGGGACTTTTTGTATATTTTAGGAGTATTATGGCAGTTATGCAACAGTTTTTGATAGCTCAGATAATCAAATGTGGGAATGGTTACAGGTCTGTGTCTGATTTAACGTTCTGTCCAGAACAGTCCCCCCCCCCAACATTTTGCTCAAGAGCAGGGTTCAACTTTAGGACCTCCTTGGAAGTGTCTGTGCTGTGTTCTAGAACAGGCCTGCGCTCTGTGTTCTAGAAGAACCCCCCCCCCCCCTCCCGTAGGGACCCTTCTAGAAGCAGAAGCAGTAGTGTTCTGTGTTCTGTGTTCTAGAAGCAGGCAGTAGTGACGTGGCTGGGTGAGTTTCAGCTGCAGTTCTACACCACCCACTTCCTCACCGCGGGATATGATCTAGACACCATTAGCTGCATGACCCCCGAGGTAAGGTCATGACCCCTGACCCCCTCACGTCCTGCCCCCCCCTCTTGTCTGTCAAGGCTCTGCACAGCACAGCTACCCACTGACCTGGATGATGTCATCATGTCCCTCCTGTCTGTCACCTGACCCCCCCGGTGTGAGTCCTGAGCCCCCCATTCTTCATGTACATACCTGTGTTCACACACAGCTGTGTGAAATAACTCTGGGGCTGTGTTTGAAACCGCATACTACATACTACATACTACATACTACATGCTTCCATACTACATACTACATACTACATACTTTCATACTACATACTACATACTTCCATACTGCATACTACATACTGCATACTACATACTGCATACTACATACTACATACTACATACTTTCATACTACATACTACATACTGCATACTACTTACTACATACTTTCATACTACATACTACATACTTCCATACTACATACTACATACTTCCATACTGCATACTACATACTACATACTTCCATACTGCATACTACATACTACATACTGCATACTACATACTACATACTTTCATACTACATACTACATACTTCCATACTACATACTACATACTACATACTTTCATACTACATACTACATACTTCCATACTACATACTACATACTTTCATACTACATACTACATACTTCCATACTTCCATACTGCATACTACATACTTTCATACTACATACTACATACTTCCATACTACATACTACATACTTTCATACTACATACTACATACTACATACTTCCATACTGCATACTACATACTACATACTTTCATACTACATACTACATACTTCCATACTACATACTACATACTTTCATACTACATACTACATACTTCCATACTTCCATACTTCCATACTGCATACTACATACTTTTCATACTACATACTACATACTTCCATTTTCAGCGCTACTAAAGCTAGCCGCAGTGAGCAACGCACTTCCGGTTATTTTCACAAAATAAAATACCCGTTTCGTTTTATCATAGGGAAAGCCATTAGGATACAATTGGTGCTTTTGTTTTGAAAACAGGAAGTGAACCTACCCTCGTTGTAGCTAGCTTGAAACTGCCGTTTTGACAGGAAATGACGATCGGCGACGTCACGTTACGTTGCATCTTGGGTAGTTTGAGTATGAGTAGTAACCTCATGATGCATACCCAACATTTCGGAGAATCTAGTATGCATCCGGGAAAAAGTCAATATGAGTAGTATGAGTAGTATGAGTAGTAGGAGAAGTATGCGGTTTCGAACACAGGGTGTGTTTTAGTGCCATTGAGTGTGCATGTGCGTGTATACTGAAGCAGACACAGCAATATGAAGCCCCAAAGGGGCTGGGGACACGAAACAGGGATTATCCCCGGCAAATCTTTTTTCCTGAAGGTATAACACATGCAGCGCTTGCACACATGTTAAAATAGCATTAAATTATTAACATCGTAAAGGAAAAAACAAAACACCATCGGTGGTCGCGGTGAATTCTTGATGTGACTCGGTGTGCTTTGCATTTAAGGACCTGACGGCCATCGGGGTTATGAAGCCTGGTCATCGGAAGAAGTTAACGTCAGAAATCAGCAAGCTGCCCTCCACCGACTGGCTGCCGGACCACAAACCCGTAAGGATCTCCTGTGGTGATCCAGAACACAAGAGTTCTAGAAGAATTCTACAGCTTTGTAGAAATCTGCACCCATGGTTTGTTATTTCTTGACGCCGCTGTGTCTATTGCAGGCCAACCTGGCAGAGTGGCTGTCCCACCTGGGCCTCAGCCAGTACTACCAGGTTCTGGTGCAGAACGGGTATGAAAACATCGACTTTGTCTCAGACATCAGCCTCGAAGATCTGCAAGAGATTGGCATCACTAAGCTCGGTGAGATTAATCCACATCATTCAGATTGGAAACGAGATTATGCAACATTATAATGAGATGAATACGATTTTTGATATTAATATAAATAGAACGCTGAGTGGTTATATAACACCGATCTATTGTTTAACTTTCTGATGGTAACAAATGTGCAGAGGGCTCTGTAGTGAACCTGCGGATCAGTTTCAGTTTCTGAAATCAATGGGTGCAGTTTGCTGTTTAACTTTTATCTAGTCAGGTTACTAAAGTTCATATAACAAAATGTGATAAGAGTTAATATTCAGAATCCTCTTTGATTTGATTATAATTCCAATCAAATCAAATTTATTTGCAGCACATTTCATGTACAAAACAATTCAAAGATTACTGTAGGCATTTTTTTTTCTGTGTGGTCACTTTGTTTGATTTTATTTATACATTTTTTTTTTCTTATTTTGCTTTTATTTGGTGTCTAAATCAAACATTTAGTTTAAAAAGCTTAATTTTTTCATTTTCCCCGCATCACCAATTATTTCAAATACACAATGTATGTATCAAAAAATCTAAAATCAAATCAAATTTATTTGTAGCACATTTCATGTACAAACAGTTCAAAGTGCTTTACATAAAATAAAAGCATTGCAGCAGGGAGTGGAAGAAGCATTAAAAATACATAAAAGAATATAAAGAGAAACAAATAAAATCATTTAAATGAATTTAAAAACAAGCAACAGTCCAGATTTAAATCCAGATTTAAATGAATACTTGAACTTTTCTAGGCAGTTTAAAGTAGGTTTATTCATCTTTTATGAAGATAAATAATTTCAGCACATGAGTAAATTTTTCCCAAAGGCAGAAATGAAGCACATTGTATCATACATTTTGTGGCTCTGAATACTTCCTTTTTATCTTTCTACCTCATGATAACGCCACTCCATCGCCTCAGGACATCAGAAGAAGATGATGCTGGGAGTAACGAGACTGAAGGAGCTTCAGAGAGGAGAAAGCGGCTCTGAGCCCCCCCGTAGCCCCTCTTCACCTCCACCGAGCCCAGGTGGCGGCGCCCCCTCGGAGCCCCGCAGGGAGGCGAGGAGGCAGAGGGACGGAGCCCCCGGCCCACTGGTCAAGCCTCGCCCGGGTCTCACGCATTCGCAAACGCCACCGTACACACCGACGCAGACCCCGCCGCAAACCCCTCCGTACACCCGCCCCCAGCAGGCGTCCCCCAGGGCCCGGCCGCGTCCCTCCACCCAGGCGTCCGGGGCAGATAAGCCGGTGCCGCTGCTGCGGCTGCCGTGCGAGGAGGAGGAGCGGCAGAGAACTCACAGCCTCATCGGCTCAGAGTCAGACTCCAGGTACGCCACCGTGTGCCGCAGCAGCTCCACGCACACCGCCGTCCCCAACGACGTCACCGTTAACCGCAGCCACTCATCGGTCACCCTGCGCCCCCGGCGGAAAGGTCGGCCCCCGACTCCGCCCAAACGCTCCTGCTCCTCCATCACCGGAGGAGACGGGGAGGCGGAGGCCCAGACGGACGGGCTGTTAGGGCCGCCCGCCTACAGAGAGCGGCGGGCCAGCGACTGCGGGAGCCTGGGAGCCGCTTTACGAGCTCAGGACTCGGGCCTGCAGAGGTCAGAGGGCGCGTCCGGGAGCGTCCGCAGCCTCGCCGCCATGCTGGAAACATCCCTCGTGCCGAAGACTCTGGGAGGCGGCACCAGCTACCTTCAGGTGAGTCTGAGTCATGTTCTCTGAACTCCAAACTTCAGCAGGATTCTTTTTGTAACAATCCTGCGACCCTCAGGTGAGTCCGCCGCTGCTTCGGCGCCAGGCCGGCGCAGGAGGTCTCGGGTCCGAGGACGAAGATGTCGCGAGTCGGCGCAGGACCATCGGTGGACTCGAAGGCCTGCCAGGTGATTGTGCCGAGCAGTTGCCCCGGCAACTGACCCAGCAGCGCCCGGAGCCGCGCCCCCGCTCCATCGTGGTCACCTCGGCAACCGAGAGCGCGGACGGCACAGCGACGCTTCGGAGGAAGCCGCGCCCCCTGGCGCCAGATTCCGACGCACCTGCGTCTGCCGTTGCCATGACAACCGCCTCAGACACCATACGCAGACGACCGCGCAAATCGGAGCAAGCGGAACACGTCCTTCTGAGCAATAATCAGTCAAACTCTCCAGACGGCGGCCGGAACAGCGAGGGCGAGCCGCAGCAGAACGGCGGCGTGGTGCTGCGGCGGAGGCCGGCGTCCGAGGTCTCTGAGAGGACGGACGCCGGCAGAGAGAGCTGCGAGTGGATGGAGGCCAGGAAGTCCCTGAAGCCGCCGGTCTCACCCAAACCGTCCACCGTCACCCTGAGGAAGACGCAGGCTGAGCCTCCCACCCCGACCCGAAGGGTCCCCATCCCCGGGCCGGATAACGCCGAGATGGCACAGAGCCCCGGTGAGACACGCACAGTCACTAAAGTTAGCGTTGTTTTAAAAAATCCTCCACATTCAAGGAATATTCCATTTATTTATTTTTTTACAACTTTATTTATCATTTTTCCAAATTGAAAACATTATTGACATCATTAGTTAAGCATTTCTTACAAAAGTTGTGAACCCGCCCCATCCAGGTGGCTTCGCCACAAACACAAAAACACTCACGTATCAAACGTGCAAACAGAGCACCAAAAGAAGAAAACAAATATACACAAATACAAAAACAGACAGACAGAAAAGACTCAAACCAAAATATGTTGGTCATTATGGTCATAACACCAGAGATGGGGACTCGAGTCACTGTGACTTGGACTCAAGTCGCTGTTTTGATGACTTGTGACTTGACTTGGACTTGGAAGTTAAAGACTCGGCACTTGACTTAACTTGAGACACGATGACTTGAATGACTTGAGTGTTAAGCATCTAGCATAACTTCCAACTTTGTTCGTCATTTGAAGATCCATTCTGACCAGTAAGTGCTCGTCAAATTAGCTAATATTATCCTGTTAGCCTAGCCGGTAGTTAGCTAACGTTAGCTTGATATGATACGGGCTGGACAGGTTGGACACATTGGCCAATGATGTTTACTGACAGTTACTTATATCTTTGTGTTTTCACTTTATTAAGATCAGATTCTGCAGGTAAAATTGCAATAATAAGGTGACTTGCCTAAGAAAAAATTACTTGAGACTTGCACATGTGTGACTTGGTCCCATCTCTGCATAACACCAACATTCTGGACCTCTGGCATAAGAAAAAAGACAAAAGTCCCAACAGTGAGAATATGGGCATCGAGAAGACTAAGACGGCAGTCAAAGAGAAAGAAAGAAAAATAAATACACTAATGCATAAAAACAAGGAGTCAGGTAAAAGGCAGGCTCTTGATATGAGTTATGAGCTGTGACCAGGTTCTGTCATATTTGTCCTCTAACCCTTGTACTGTAAACCTAATTTTTTCCAGAGCCAATCCCAACATCACCTCTCTAATCCAATGAACATAGGCATATCCTTCCAGAGGTCCGTTTCATGAAGCAGGTTTAGTGAAAACTCTGAGTTTATTAACCCTGAAATGAGGGAAACTCTGAGTTTCACAAAGGGAGGTAACTCAACCCAGAGAAAGAGGGGTAACTCTAGCCTGTTTCACAAAGAGAGGTAACTTAAGCTCTCGGTCAGTTACCGTAGTAACAGACTCTCTGAACCTAACCTGGTCGGGACCAGGTTTTACTCAGTGAACCTGGAGTTTCTCTCTGTCTCCGCCCTCTTTCAGACACACACACCATCTGATTTCCTCATTCATTCACTCAGCAGAGCGAGTTCTTCTACTTCTAGAAGTCCATCAGGCACAGCAGGAGGCGACTTTTTTCACCAACATGTCCTTTAGATAACGATCCCGAGGATGAAGGAGCAGCATTACTGCGCAGAGAAATAAATATTCGTCGGTAGATGGTTATCAGACCGCGCATAGATGTTTGCATTTCCAGACAATTATCTTTTTGAGCGGCACCATCAGAATGTGTTGGGACAAAAGAAAAAAAGACATAAAAGACAAATAAATATTTGTATGAATAGGCTTAAAAAAGACATACATAGGCCTATTATATTTTATAAAGGCACTCGTGTCTTGGGGTGGATTCCCTCAGCCACTGGCCCTCCCGTTAGAGGTGGCGGTGCTGGCCACCACCCGTTTTACGGGCATCTGCCTTCTTTCTGTTGGCTCAGTAGAAGTCTGTGTTAGTTTAAATAGGCTTAATTATTTAACAGAACATGATATAGATGAGAAGACATTTATGTGTGAAAACAGCATTATGTTGGGAATAAAACAACTGCACAGTCAAATAGCCACTTAATATTTATTTTACAGTGTAAAACATGATCAAAATGAGGTACCTCCATGCCGAGGTCTCACCTGTTTGAACAATGTTTTTATATTTCATCTTAAACTGCTGCAGAGTGCGCTTCTCCCCCGCAGGATTACACCTAAATGAAATAAATGAATGGGCTACCATTCAAGCAGTTTCCCTGTAATATTATTGTGATTGCAAAGGACTACATTTAAACTTACACTTTTGTGTTGCACTTATTTCTAAAAACGTGTTGAAACTCGCCGTATGAGCGCATTAAGATTTCCAATTCGAGGTTGGTGAAAAACGTAGCCCCTCCTATTCCCCGTTGCCATGGTGACTCGTCGAATCGGGGCTCCATTGATGCGGGATTTTTAAAGCGCTAAACTCAAGGTGAACCTACTCAGAGTTGATTAACCTCACTCAAATCAGCGTTTCAGGAACCAAAAACTCAGGGTTTTCTATCTCAGAGTAGATCAACTCAGAGATCAGGAACAGACTCAGAGATTGTTGAACCTGCTTTGTGAAACGGACCCCGGGTGTCTTCTGGTATTATTTCTCCAACCTCTCCTTCACATGCTGCCTTGATTTTGTCCCATGCATGAGGGCAGCTATCCAGAATTAATGCATATATTTTCCACTTTTAGAGTGGGGTTGTGTGAAGTACTTCTGAGCAGCCAGAGTTTTCCCTTCAGCAGACAGCGGTCAGAGCGTCATTCTGATGGGAGAGCCAAGCTAACCAAGCTAACCGCTGCCCTGAATGGGAGGAACAGAAGAACGATTTCTTGTTAAGATTCAATTTTCAAACTTGTTAGCCGACCAAAGCCACTCACATAAAAACTATTTCACAGCAGCTCAGGCAAACATCCCACTGTGGATTTTTACACCACATCACTTCAGACCGGGCCTGAGCTACAACGTGGACATTGTACAGTCAAGAAAAATCTTGTGACAAAGTAATTAACCGTCTGATCAAATCAAATCAAATCAAATTTATTTGTAGCACATTTCATGTACAGAACAGTTCAAAGTGCTTCACATAAAATAAAAGCATTGCAGCAGGGAGTGGAAGAAGCATTAGAAATACATAAAAGAATATAAAGAGAAACAAATAAAATCATTTAAATGATTTCAAAAACAAGCAACAGTCCAGATAAGTTCAAAGATATTTCATGCATAGAGAGAACAGAAATGTCTGAAATGTTTTTAACCTGGATTTAAAAATGTCTCCATTTGGTGAAAGTTTAATCTCCACTGGCAGTTTGTTCCACTTGTTTGCAGCATAACAGCTAAATGCTGCTTCTCCATGTTTAGTCTGGACTCTGGACTGGACCAGCTGACCTGAGTCCTTGGATCTAAGAGCTCTGCTGGCTTTATATTCTCTGAACAGATCACAGATGTAAACCATCAGCAGGCTTTTAAAATCTATTCTGTGACTGACTGGAAGCCAGAGTAAAGATTTTAATTGGCTAATTACACTGGAAAAAATGCCCCTCCAAAAATAAGTAAGAAAAACAACAAATAAAAGACGTTTTTGCTTGAAATAAGCAAAAAAATCTGCCAATGGAACTAGTGAAAATCGGCTTGTCCAGATTTCTTGAAATAAGATGTGATATTTAGGACTTTTGAGTTAAAAGTGATCTTGAAATTAGCTTAAAAACCTCTTCAAATGTAAAAAAAAAAGCTTGTTTCATGTGATATGTGACTCAAAACAATTTGTTTTCAAGACTTTTTCATTTAACAAGATATTCCAGATGTATTGTCTTCAAACAAGTCCCTATATCTGTCTTATATTAAGTGTAATGAGATATTTTGACTAGAAATGAGACAAATATACTTGGTAAGACTTTGATCTTTTTTTCCAGTGTATGCTTAAGGAAACTGACATTATTATTCTCTGTGATTCTCTGACCAGAGCCAAAACGCGTCCCTCCTCCTGTCTCCCCAAAACCACGAGGGCCTCCAACTGCACCCAAACCAGGCAAAGCAATGGTGGCTTCAGCCACCATGAGCCCTGCAGCCACCAGCCCAACGACGGTCAGCCCCTCCCCAGCCTCAAAGCCCTCCTCTCCACCATCTATCGCCCCTCTTCCAGCCCCCGACACCCCTTCTGCTCCCTCACTCTCCCCGGGACTCCCTCTAGCTTCCCCCTCTCCGGCCCAGAGTCCCTCCACCCCCTCGCCACACCCCGTCAAACCTCCCCGCTCCTCCATCGCCGGCCTCTCCATCGACCTGCTGGGAGGACGGGAGGCGGAGGACGAAGAAGAGAGGCGGAGAGAGGAGGAGGAGGAGGAGAGGAGAAAAGAGTGGGAGCACAGGAAGCAAGCAGAAAGGGGAAAAGAGAGGAAGAAAGCCGAGAATGGGAACCAGAGGGAGCTGGAGAAGAAGCCTCCGAGGAGAGAAGACGCCTCCGAGGAGACGGAGAGCCGAGCAGAGGAGGCGGAGCTTCATTGTTTTGAAGAGACCGCTGCCTCTCTGACAACATCTCTGCAGGCTGTGGAGGAAAGGCAGAATGAGTGAGTATCCCTGAAGTAAACCTAAGATTTTACCACACGTTGTTTATTCATATCAAAAAACATCTTCAAAGGACCACTTGTTTAGCCTGGCTGACGCGTCCACATCTGGATGAGATGGTGGTCTGGGAACTAGGTGTGCATTTTCTCGTATTTGAGGCGTGGTTTACGAATGCCTAGAGCCGTTTATTGGGCGCTACCAATGTCTATCAAATGGCGTCTGGTTCTTCCCATGCTGCTTTGCGCGCGATTCATAGCCAATTGTATCACTTATACCAGATGACGTATGTAGAGCGACAGAAATTCGACGAGGAAGAAGGCAATGGCTGTGTTCGAAACCGCCTACTACATACTGCATACTCATCGATCAGACAGTATGCAGAGCGTTTACCCACAATGCATTTTGCTCCTGCCCGAGCCGAAATCAGCCGGCCTGAAGCTGATTTCCCTTAAGCTCTAAACTCTGTAAACTTTAGCAACATTTGAAACATTTTCAGGAGAGAAAGTAGTCGTTTAGATCCCCAACGTGTTGAAAATCTGACAAAATACCGGCTGTTTACAATTTTGTTCCCACGAATTCGGCGCTACTAAAGCTAGCCGCAGTGAGCAACGCACTTCCTGTTATTTTCACAAAATGAAATACCCGTTGCCTTTAATCATAGGGAAAGCCATTACCATACAATTGGTGCTTTTGTTTTGAAAACAGGAAGTGAACCTACCCTCGTTGTAGCTAGCTTGAAACTGCCGTTTTGACAGGAAATGACGATCGGCGACGTCACGTTACGTTGCATCTTGGGTAGTTTGAGTATGAGTAGTAACCTCATGATGCATACCCAACATTTCAGAGAATCTAGTATGCATCCGGGAACTTAAAAAAGTTTAAGTTAGTATGAGTAGTAGGAGAAGTATGCGGTTTCGAACACAGCCAATGAAATCTTTCAACGCCAAACGTTGCTCTTTTTTAAAAGTAAACTTGCGTTCTAAGCTACTTAAAACACTTTCTAAGGCTGCATCGAACGGTAACGTTGTGTCCGCTGCCATGTTGGATTAACACTCTACAACAGGGGTCTCCAACCTTTTTCCCTCCGAGAGCTACTTTAACAAAATAAAAATGGCCGAGAGCTACTCGTGTTTTGTAACATTTATTATCATCGCTCATTTTGAACAAAGAAACTCAATAAGCCTTCTTTTCCTGAACATTTACAATATGTTACTGTCCACATCTCACATTCTGTATTAAAACATCAAAAATAAAGAACAAAAATTGCATTCACAATAAAAACCATTGAGTTCAGTTCAATATTGAGCAGTGAAGGTGTGTGAGTGTGAATGTGTTCAGAAGTTCAGCCTTTTTAGCCAGTGAGATGACTGACACTGCAAGGAGTCAACAAGAGAGGTGTATGCTGGAGTGTATCCACTTAAGTTCACTCTTATGGAGTCATTTAAATGT
Organism: Odontesthes bonariensis; assembly: GCF_027942865.1. Taxonomy (NCBI): domain Eukaryota; kingdom Metazoa; phylum Chordata; class Actinopteri; order Atheriniformes; family Atherinopsidae; genus Odontesthes; species Odontesthes bonariensis. The sequence goes on along the minus strand of NC_134509.1, from coordinate 3,186,998 downwards.
TCATCACTCAGTCTCGTTCTGAGCTTTGATTTCACGACATTCATGTCAGAAAAAGCTGACTCACTGAGGTATGTAGACCCAAACAAAGCAGACATTTTCAGAGCTGCTTGGTGAAGATTTTCATAATTATCTGGCTCTACCAAGCTCCAGAAATGCTGTGAATGCTGCTGAGACTTTAACTGCACATTGTTTTGAAGGTTTAAAACCTCCATTTCCATAGGATCAACACAGAAAAGTTCAGCCATCTGTCCTGAAATCTCACTTATGTCCACATTCATGAAAGGGTTGGCCATAAATGTCACACAGGGCTCAAGTTTCTCAAAGTCACTGAATCTGTCAGCAAACTCCTGTCCAAGCCTTGATAAGAGGTCAGGCTTCACCTGTACTGACTGTCCAGCATCTTTGAGATAGAGGGGAAGTGCTGAAATCTGCTGCTTTTCACTTGCTGAATGTACAATGAGAGTTTTGCACTGAACGCCTTGACAGCACTGATCATGTCACATATATTTTTACCTTTGCAACTGTAGGTTCAGGTGGTTAATTTTCTCATTTACATCGGTCAGCCAACTCGAAAGACTGTTCGCTGGGCGCAGCCATTGTTTACCTCTCACTGAAACATAGCACCTCTGTCGTCACTAGGTAGCCCGGCCTCCGACCCCGCTCCTCACGATTTGATTGGCCCGATTAAGTTTCGATTTTCAGCCTCGCAAAACGACCACAAGTGACTACACCAGCCCGGGAGCAAATTCAAATTGCGGTCGCTAAGGGCGTCTAGATTTCTAGGCTACCTTCTCACATCACCACTGACTGGCATAACTATTGGGAGTGTTGGAAGGGGCGGGACACTGTGAATTTTGATTGGACACAAATTTAAGTAGATTTGCCGAGAGACCAATCAAGTTTTATGATTCATCGGCCCTTTGGCGAGCTACTTGGAAAGGGGTGGCGAGCTACTGGTAGCTCGCGAGCGACGCGTTGGAGACCCATGCTCTACAAGCTTCGGTGTCGCACATAGACGTCGTCATCGTCTTGCTGCCCCCCCCCGTTCTGTGATTGGTTCCCTAACTCAGGCACAAATAAGGGCGGTGGTTTCCAGGCTGCCTTTGCAGTGTGAATGAAATCGCGCGCAAAGCAGCATGGGAATTCCCAGGCTACCACTTGTTGGTATCCAGATTGATTATGAAAGTTAAGTTTTATATAGGCAATATGGAGCTGCAAAATGAGAAGAGTCAGTGTTATAGTAATGTACAGATGATATGTAGTTTAGAAGAAACATCTAAAAACTTTAGGAAAAAGGCTCACTCACTGTCTTTCTGAGACGATCAACACTCACAGACTGCAGTCAGGATGTTGAAGCCCAGCCCAGCTGTCTCTACAGTTAATTACATTACATTACACTTAGCTGACGCTTTTTATCCAAAGTGACTAACAGCTATTTAGATACAGGGTATTGGTTACAGCCCCTGGAGCAATGTGGGGTTAGGTGCCTTGCTCAAGGGCACTTCAGCCATGGATAGAGGTGTAGGGAGAGGTAATGGTGGGATTTGAACTTGCAACCCTCTGATCTTAAGTCCACCTCCCTAACCACTAGGCCACGGCTAGTGCACTCACCAATATCAAAGAAGCTTACTAGGGCTAGGCGAGTTAACTCGTTATTATTGCGTTAACTCGCTAATTATTTACGTCGATAAATATTTTATCGTGCATTAACGCAGGTTTTATTATTTATTTTATTATTGTAAAAGTCTGTTGCTCACAGGCTTTTATTTAGTGAAATACCAAAAGCGACACGTTTTGATGTCACCAGTCACCAGTTTTGATGGATGCAACAAACTTTTTATTCATAGTCGATGCCGATCCATTGCAGGTGCTGTATTTGAATAAAATGTAAAGCCTTTAAACTAGGGCTGGGCGAGTTAACTCGTTATTATCGCATTAACTCGTTAATTATTTAACGTCGATAAATATTTTATTGTGCATTAGCGCAGTTTTTATTTATTTATTTAAAAAAAAAAATTATTTAAAAAAATATGTTTTTATTTGGGGCTTTTGTGCCTTTAATGGAAAGTTCAGAGAGACAGGAAGGAGGGGGCAGAGAGAGGGGGAACAACACACAGCACAGGGCCGTCCGATGTTGGACTCGAACCGGGCCCAGCTGCAGCGAGGACTATAGCCTCTGTACATGGGGCGCCTGCTCAGCCCACTACGCCACGGACCACCCCTGTTTTATTATTTATTTTATTATTGTAAAAGTCTGTTGCTCACAGGCTTTTATTTTGAAACCGGAAAAGAAAGTAATCTGCAGATCCACCAAACACGGAGAAGGGTACGGAACTTTTACTCGGCCATTTTCATTTTAAAGTTCTTCCAGACGGCGGAGTCGACAGAACCAAAGTCATCTGTAAACACAGCCAAGTTGAATTGTCTTCTCAGCGTAGTAGTTCCAGTCTAAAATATCACTTAAAGGCAAAACACACAACTGATAGCAGCAAGTCATTCAAGGAAACAGACAGTGGAGCGAGGCTTCTACATAAACACTACAGAAAGATGCTGATGTTAAAAGTGTGTTTGCACAACAAATGTTATGGCACTTTCATTCATATGGCAGCACATTTAAAATAAAGCTAAATGCTAAAAGCTATACACTACTTTTGGATTCATTTTTGGATTTTGCGTACAAATGCGATTAATCGTGATTAATCAGGGAAATCATGCGATTAATTAGATTAAACATTTTAATCGTTGCCCAGCCCTAGTTTATTTATTTATTTTTTATCAAAAAGAGAGTCTTACATAAAATGTAGAAGTAAACCCACAGAACTAGAAGTATACCTCCTTAAAGTTCTGTATTTTGGGTTTGCACCGCATTCTCCTCAGAACATCTCGAGGGGATTTAACCAGATTTCTCACAAATATTCATTTCGATAAATCGATTAGACTGCGGTGGTCAAAGGTCACGATCACTGTCACAAAACATTTCTGTTAGTTGTACAGTTTTTTGGTCACAATTCCAAAACATTTTGGATTCTGCGTACAAATGCGATTAATCGTGATTAATCAGGGAAATTATGTGATTAATTAGATTAAAAAATTTAAGCGTTGCCCAGCCCTAAAGTTTAGTAATTAACTGGTTGCTGCCCTGGAGTGTTTAGAAAATTGTAATTTTCTCAGCAGCCTCACAATCATAATATATTTCTAGTTTTAGCGGGAACTCAACCACATCTCATGACGCCTTTATTGTACGACTGCTTCAGTAGATATTTATCTTCCCTTTTTTTCCAACTTGCAGCTCTCTGTCCAACAAAAAAGCAGCGGTCTCCATCCTGGATGACATCGGCAGCATGTTCGACGACTTGGCGGATCAACTGGATGCAATGCTCGACTGATCTCCTGCCCGCATTGCATTTGCAACAAGCTCCTCCCCTCTCCCCCCCTTCCCCGTCATGTGTTGGTGTAAGAAGAAAACTCTCCCGGGGCCCGACGCCGGTGTTCAGAGGGCGAGTGTTTGAGCGTGAGCGCTTCCTAAGTAGCTTCGTACAGAACTGAGCAGGGAGCCCTCTTTGTCTGGTGCAGTAGCTCTAGCTCTTCCTCCTGATGCGAGGAGGCCGCTCCCACACAACCTCTGACCTCTGCAGCCCAGCACGTGCACGCCGCCCGGCCTCGGACGGCTGCGTGGTCCGAGAAGCACAATCGTTTTACTCCTCCTTTTATCTCTACAGACTCTGGGCTAGGACAGACGAGCTAATTCAGTCTGACGTAGAGACAGACAAAACGCGCATATTGCTTGCTTAACTGAGCACAATAATCGTCTGACAGGCGGATAGATAGCTAGCTAGACAGACGAGATGGCGTGTGGATCAGACACCAGAGAGAATTTTTAAAAGCACATGGAAAGACAGGCCGCTTTCTGAGTCTGTCTCCCTCCTACAATGTCAAAAAGGATGCATTTTCCAGATGAATTGTAGCCTCCATGTCTCCTCTGCATGAGTGGAGGATTGTGATTAGCTGGACTTCCTGACCTGTGTGTTGTCTCTGTTCATATTGTTGTTGTTGTTATTGTTGGCGCTGTTGTTGCTACGAGTGTTTGTAATCCCCTCTGACGCTCATGTCATCGTCATCCCACTCGTGCGGTAGTCATTCTGAAGATCGGACCAACTATATAGATGTTGGTGTCCAGGAATTTCCAGACGCTCTCTCACATAAAACAAACACACACGTAAATGCGCATTACAGTGGTTCAAATGTTGCTGGTGTTCTGCTGTTGTTGGTGTTTTGCTCCATCTGTGGAGGTTTGCTTGGAAATGATTCTGTCCACACGTAATACATGACAAATACCGAGACAGATATACACACACAAACATCCACATGCAAAAACACATATTAGCAAACACATCCATGTGGTATATCCTTTTGTCCTGCTGCAGTGAACAGTGTTTTCAAAAGATACAATTCAATGCTTTATGTAGCACATCCAGTATACATAAACAAATAGTTTATAATATACCTGGGTATATGAACTGTTAGAGCTCCCTCTAGTGTCGGTTAGTGGAACTGCCTTTAATCTACCCGCCTCTGAGCCCCAGTTTTTATCTCCTTTTGTGTGTTTTTGTTAACTCTGCAAATCTCTGTGCCTTCGTAGTGTTCTTCATATGTTTTCTTTTTTTCATGTCTACTCCAAAATGTTTAATGGTTTTAATGGTCTCTTACAACCTTTGTGTGTCTGTGATGTCAAAAGTGGCTTCTAAGTTGAGTTGTGAGTCCTATATGATCCTTAAAATCAGCCCCCCTGTCTGCAACCTCTTGTAACCATCAAAAAGGCTTGTATGAGCTCATTTAGGTCCCCCTGTAAGCTGTAATAAGTCGGTTCCCCTCTTACCTAATACGCCCTGTGAGCCAGACAGAGGATCAACCACCAGTTTTCATCCCAGTGAAGAGTTCACCTGTATTTTTATGCTCTTTGAAAACAAATATATATTTGAGAGACAGATAGTTCTATGTGAATAATAATAATAATGAAGATGGGTCTAAACGTTGAACTGAGGTGAGCTAATTGAGCCTGTAGATTTATGGTTGCGTTCTGGATGTGTTGTGATGGCTGTTGTGCCCTCGATTGGGTTTAGGTTGTGTTTCTGCTGTGACAATGCATTCCTGTACAGCTGTGATCAGAATAAATGTATAAATTAAACCTGACATTACTCTTTAAATGTGTTTTTTTTTAGGGCTGGGCGAGTTAACTCGTTATTATCGCGTTAACTTGTTAATTGTTTAACGTCGATAAATATTTTATCGCGCATTAACGCATGTTTTATTATTCATTTTATTTTGTAAAAGTCTGTTGCTCACAGGCTTTTATTTTGTAAAAGTCTGCTGCTGTCTGCTGTGGAACAGGAAAAGAAAGTAATCGGCGGATCCACCAAACATGGAGAAGGGTACGGAACTTTTACTCGGCCATTTTCATGTTAAAGTTCTTCCAGACGGCGGAGTCGACAGAACCAAAGTCATCTGTAAACACTGCCAAGTTGAATTGTCTTCTCAGCGTAGTAGTTCCAGTCTAAAATATCACTTAAAGGCAAAACACACAACTGATAGCAGCAAGTCATTCAAGGAAACAGACAGTGGAGCGAGGCTTCTACATAAAACTACAGAAAGATGCTGATGTTAAAAGTGTGTTTGCACAACAAATGTTATGGCACTTTCATTCATATGGCAGCACATTTAAAATAAAACTAAATGCTAAAGGCTACATTATTAGAGACCCCAAATTTGGTTTTACAGTAGAAATGCAGGAATAAAGCACACGAAGAAGAAAAACGTCTGCATAGCAACCAACTCTTTTATAAGAGCTTCCGGTAGAACTTCGTTAGTAAGATACCTACAAGCATAAACAAATTGCAAAGGTTCTGCCTCGAATGATTCTTTTCTAACATGTTGAATTATCATTAAGGTGACCCAAATACGCTTTAAATATACCAGGCTCCTCGTGATTTGTCAGTTGACTGCCATACGTAATATGCATGATGAACTGTTTTAACATACAGTAGGTTTACATTCAATTTTTCTCCTATTAAATATATTCAGTTAAATGTTCTGTTCACTTTTCTAATTGAAATGCTGTCACGAAAGTGACTCAAAATAATAATAATAATAATAAAAAACGCTCCGACATTCAAAAGGAAAGTTTTAATCTTTTGTAACTACAACTCCCATGATGCCTTCGTGGCGGTTTCCGCATGAAAAGAGACTCATGGGAAATGTTGCTGCTACATGCTAACAAAAAAAAATCGTTTTCTCTTTCAACTGACAACAAACTAAAACGACGTTCAGGTAGTATTACAATTCATGAGTGGAAATCTAACAGCTAATAAGATATAGCAAACGAGGCAGCAGCTTATTTGTCTTCCAGAGAGTCCAACAAATGATTTTGTAGCTAACAAGCTAGCCACAAGCGGGGGGAGGGACTTCCGGTTTCCGTTGGACGGAAGCCGTGAAGTTAACCCCCTCTGGTGAGAACTGTCCTTTTTCTCAAAAAATCTTTTTCTCTTTCAACTGACAACAAACTAAAACGATGTTCAGGTAGTATTACAATATTTGAGTGGAAATCTAACAGCTAATAAGATATAGCAAACGAGGCAGCAGCTTATTTGTCTTCCAGAGAGTCCAACAAATGATTTTGTAGCTAACCAGCTAGCCACAGGCGGTGGGGAGGGACTTCCGGTTGCCGTTGGACGGAAGCCGTGAAGTTAACCGCCTCTGGTGTCAGAGCACTGTCCTTTTTCTCGCAGTCAGGCAAGGCAACAGGACGTCACTCCTGCTGCTCTGAGCCAACAGACCTTCAAGCCTTTAGTAATGATGGTCTTTAGAAAAAAGGCAAAAACTCTTCGAGTGATGAGAGAACCGCCACCAACAAGGAATGAAACAAGTGAGTGCGATGTTCACACGTGGAGAGCTGCAAGTTTTGTTCACTCGAGTTTCCGCGAGACACGTGGCCGGCCTGCTAACAGTTTCAATAATGGGCCCGTGGAAGTAGAGAAATACGATTAGCTGTTATATCATAATTGCATTTACTCAATAATAATATTATTGACGATAATTTCACTTTAGCGCGACTTAATCCTACTTTTGAGTCTGGAGCCGAGTAGTTCGCATCATGTTCCCCTTCCAGTGTTCATTTCTCCTGTTTTTACCATGGTGACTGAAACCTTATTAACGTAACATTTAACCTGGGAGTACATCTCATCGAGAACAAAGGCTTAATTTGCCCTGACCCAGAGGGCAGCGTTGGTCATCAGAGTAATTGAACAGAAAGAACAGACCTCATGATGCTGTTTAGTCATTTTTATCAGGAGCCAATAATCATATAAATCTATTCCGTTTATTATATCTAATATGATAATCAGTCACATCGTGTTATTGTGCAATGCACCATTTTATTTTATTTTTAATATATATAAATTGGGATCGTGTGATTTAATCAACTTAAGGAAGCATCAGAGAGGGGGAGGGGCGCTCGGATCCAAAGAACTGAGGCTGGTTTCTTTGAAAATAACACGTTTTAGAATATGTGCGACTAAGAAAGTCCCCACAGTCTTTCCTCTTTAGGAGGCTGGGATATGACGTATGGAAAACAATGCTGAGAATACATGGCTTTATTGTCAAACCCGAGGTTTGTTTTGTATGTGGCTCAATGAACGAAGTACTCGCGGGTCTCAAAATGCAGAGATGACTTGCAAAATGCCCCCTTAAACATATCGAATTTCACTCTTTGGCAGACCACCTATTATCAGAAGACTAATTTAGTTTTTCTTATCAGCCTCTTGGCAACTGATCTCGCACTTAAAGGCAAAAACATGGTTTAAATTTAGTTTCTCTTCTTCCTTCACAGCCACAGGTTGGATGATGTGAGACGGAAGACTTCAATCCAAAGACACCGCGGTTGGAGAGGAAAGCCGATGTGGAACAGCGGGGTGAGTTCTTCCCTATATTGGCCTGTGAGCTGGTTTCTGCCTGTGATGAACAAACCTACCAAAACTTTTCTGACACCTACTATGAGAGCATCAGCTCCTGATTCAGACTTTATTCTGAGGCCACATTAATGTTGTATCAACAGTCTTCAAACACGTCGCTCTCTGTAACTTTCTTGTAAAATTGTCCCTTTACAGGTAAAAATGAGCCTGAAAACAAGACGGCTATCTGGGTGAAGTTCTTCCCTTTAAGATGGTCTGATGGGTTTAAGAGCAGGTGAGTCTGTAACTGCTGCTGCCTCAGCCAGTTTCTGCCTGTGATGAACAAACCTACCAAAACTTTTCTGACACCTACTATGAGAGCATCAGCTCCTGATTCAGACTTTATTCTGAGGCCACATTAAAGCAATACTATGTAACATTTCTACCTTAACATAACAGCTTGAAAAAAATTGCGCAGCTAGAATGAGTTTTAATATTACGATGGGCCTGTCTCCTATGCCCTTCGGGGGTCTGAGTTGGAAAAACTGCGTTATGTAACTTTGCAGGACCGGCCCGGGAGCTGAGCGGAAGTACTTTGACTTGCTTTCTGGCACACCTACCGCAAAAACAAATGGACCCCTCTCACGCTCCCAGGTATAAGGCTAAGCTAGCGAAACATCTTCAGTACGATCATCATGGCAGAGGCACCGAAGAAACTGAAGAAGACGTTGACTGATGAAGCAAGGAAGAGAAAGAGATTTATGACAGTGTAACTGTACATTACCTCCAAGCCTGTAGGGGGAGCTCCATAATGGGCTTTTTGAGAAGTTACATAGTATTGCTTTAATGTTGTATCAGTACAGTCTTCAAACACGTCGCTCTCTGTAACTTCCTTGTAAAATTGTCCCTTTACAGGTGAGAATGAGCCTGAAAACAACACCACTATCTGGGTGAAGATCTTCCCTTTCAGATGGTCCAAAGGGTTTAAGAGCAGGTGAGTCTGTAACTGCTGCTGCCTCAGCCAGTTTTAGCCTGTGATGATCAAACCTACCAAAACTTTTCTGACACCTACTATGAGAGCTTCGGCTCCTGATTCAGACTTTATTCTGAGGCTCCTGCAGTTGTGCACGTGCAACGCTGGTCTTGTTTTGGTGCGACTCGTGTCTGAGCTCCTCTCTGTTTGCAGGTTGGACTCAACAAAGATGTCCGTCCTCTTCAGGGTGTGCAGTGATTGTACTTCAGTGGTAAGTTCATATTTTTCTGGCAAGTCTTTACTTTCAGCTCCTGGTTCTATTTTCTGGCTACCGTGGATTATAACCTTTTATTTATTTTCATCACAAAGGATGATGTAGCTTAAACTCTGCCTGTATTCACAGGTTCCTCGGTGCCTGAAAAACGCCGCCCACAAGATGCCGGAACAAACCCGAGCGAGGCCGCGACAAGTCCGGATTTATTTGTGTATACGTTTGTTTATTTTGTGAAGCTCTTATCTAAATAAAGAATAAATTGTTGCTTTTCAGTATGTTTTTTTTTTTTTTTTTTTTCCCAGTTGTTAAAAAAAACTATAAAGTGACTTGAATTAAGGCAGTGAAATGTTAACATGTGAATTGTGCATTTAGCCAACAACTACTTATATTTTGCAGATGTAACATGTTTTGTGTTTTATTAATCAGCCTCATATTTGGGAGCAAGACCTCCCACTGCTGTTTTCACCCTTTTCCCTGACATTTGAATCAATGAAGGGGCTTTTGAATTGGGTTTAGAGGTGGTCCTACAGCATCACATCAGAGGAAGATGAGGTCTCACCTCCAGACCAGACACCTTTCAGAGTCCCACATCCCTCCTCTTGGCTCTACTCTACCATTTTTGCCGATATGTGCTCTTATCTTTTGGGGATTAATGAGCAGTAGCTCTTAGACTGTGGTGTTATAACCATTAGTAAGTAAATGTTTATTTATATAGCACATTTACAAGCGGCAGAGCCGCACCAAAGTGCTTTACAGTCAAAAAGTACATGGAGGAAGAGAAAAACAAAAGAAAATATCAAATAATAGATAAAAAGGGCTAGAGAACAGTGACTGGTGACGATTTAAAATAAGGAAAAGAAAAACATTTAAGGCAACCAGGGGACACTATATACAAGTGTTTAAAAACAAGGTAGGACCCTAACCAAAGGCCAGTTTAAAAGGGTTTTTATCAGGGATTTAAAACCATCTACCGAATCGGCTGCGCGGATGTGGAGGGGGAGACGGTTCCAGAGAGTGGGGGCCACTATGGCAAAGGCTCTGTCTCCTTTTGATTTTAGCCTGGACCTAGGCACTTCCAGAAGCAGTAGGTCGGCTGAACGAAGTGCTCTAGGGGGGATGTGACGGTGGAGGAGGTCGGACAGATATGAGGGGGCCAAGCCATGGAGGGATTTGTGGACTATGAGTAGCAGTTTGAAATTGATACGGAAGTGAATAGGGAGCCAGTGGAGTGATGCAAGGACCGGGGTGATGTGTTCACGTTTTTTTGTGCGGGTGAGGAGACGGGCAGCAGAGTTTTGAACCAGCTGCAGACGGTGGATTTGGGATTTGTCGATGCCAGTGTAAAGGGCATTGCAGTAGTCCAGTTGGGAAGAGATGAAGGCATGGATAGTTCTCTCAAGAGCACTCTGGGGCAGGTATGCTTTGATCTTTGCTAGGGTTCTTAGATGGAAAAAGCTTTTCCTAACCACTGCACTAACCTGCTTATTGAATTTGAAGGCACTGTCGAAAATAACGCCCAGATTTCTGACAGAAGGCCTGATGTTCGAGGCGAGAGGGCCCAGGGCATCGGTGGAGAAAGCCGGGGGAGGATTGCCAAAGACAATAATCTCAGTCTTCTGCTCATTTAGGTTGAGGAAGTTGGCACTCATCCATGACTTGATGTCTGCCAGACAGTCAACTAAAGAATGGATCGCAGCCTGCCCATCAGCCTTTAGGGGGAGATATAGCTGAACGTCATCGGCAAAGCAGTGGAAGGAGATGTTATGTCTGATCAGGATTTCCCCTAAGGGTAGGATGTATAGCAGAAACAGGATGGGACCAAGTATGGAGCCTTGAGGGACCCCGCAGGTTAGGGGGGCAACAGAAGAGACAGTCTCCGAGCTGGACAGAAAAGGTCCTGTCGGCCAGATACGACTGTAAGACTGTATTAGGATGGTCAGAGGACCACAACTTCTAGATTACCCCCAAAAGAACAAGGGCACCTTGCCTCCAAGGGGAGAAAGTGGTATTTGGCCCAAGTCTATATAGTTTAGTAATCAGATTAAAAAGCAAAAGACTAATCCAAATCAGGTTTCATATCATTTCAGATATTTATTGTTGGGCTGAGAGTGAATAAATAGGCTTCTGTGGTAGTTTTGTACCCATTCTTGGCTCTACCCTACCATTTTGACGATATGTACCCTTATCTTTTGGGGATTAAGGAGCAGTAGCTCTTAGAATGTGGTGTTAATAACCATCAGGATGGTCAGAGGACCACAACTTCTAGATTACCCCCAAAAGAACAAGGGCACCTACCTCTGCTAAATGGAGGGGTAGCGCCAAGGGGAGAAAGTCTATATAGTTTAGTAATCAGATTAAAAGGCAAATCCAAATCAGGTTTTATAGGCTATCATTTCAGGTATTTAGGCTATTGTTGTGCTGAGAGTGAATAAAGAGGCTTCCGTGGTAGTTTTGTATCCATTCTTGGCTCTAAATCTCCCAGCTGCCATGAATCACCTCTGCTCATTACAAAATGAACTCCCTGCCTGTTTTCCCTTTGGAGCGCGCCCTCATTTGCGTAATTTCCTTCCCCTGCTGAGCCACACTGTGCGCCCACATTTGCATACAGGTGCGTGCTGGGCACCGGCCCCTCGTTTGACTGTCAAAGCAGGCGGCAGGTCTGTCTCCACCCTGCGCATCCAGTCATTACCAGAGAGGAGCGCAGGGGAGTGCCTCGCTCTGTGCCGCGGACAGCCTCCTCCCACACTCAACCCGGACTCCTCTGCCGGCGAGACGCCACCGACTCTCCACTCCGAGCGGCTCCTGCCACCGTCACAGTCCGGTCCGCATCCTCTGTCCGCCGGCTGCACACCAACTCGAGCAGCGGTCTTCCCCGACAGGCCCGACGGTAAGAGCTCGTGTGTTTGCATCCATTTTTTATTTTTATTTTTCCAATCACGACACATCAAAGCTGATGTTTTCCTGCAGTCAGCTGACGCCTAAACTCGGGTTATTATTATTATCGGCGGTTATGCGGAAGATACACCGAAATGTACCGTAATAAGTGCGTGGAGGCTGAGCAGTGGCGTCCCGGTTCATGTGAGTGATGGAGACTTCTGTCACTGTCGCACATGTAGAGAATATTCTATTTAAGTGATGAAGGCCTCGTCAGGGACGCAGTGGGATGGCTGCTGCTGCAGGAAACAGGCACCGCGCAGCCGACCCACTTAGATCCATTAAAAAGATGAAGAGATGATGATGATGATGGAGAGGAGGAGGAGGAGGAGGGGGGTGCGATAGATAGAGAGGACCGGACTGATCCTTGGTTAACCTGAACTCTCCCTCTGCCCTGTGCTAATGTGGCCGGGCGGGGCTGGACTGCGCGTTAGGGATAGAAATCATGAGCACAGCCCGCGCGTGTAAGAGCCAGAGATTAAAACGGGAATAAAAATAAAAGAAAGCAAAGTCTCCTCCGTCGGTGCACGCCGCAAACTGTGCACTTATTCCTATTTTCAAACGTTGCGCACGTCCCTGCAAAGAACTGAAATTTAATGGCAGAATCCGTCAGTCCGGAGATGTTTCCACAGGCATCTGGCGCAAACTAATCCATTTATCCGTTCATTTCTTTTAATGAAGGCTTGGCGCATGTGATTTTCCAAGCCAAGGTGTTTCTTATTGGAAAAAATAAATAAATAAATCACAAAACGAGCCGACATTGTCTGCGTGTTTGCCGGATTCTGTCTGCGCAGCCGCCGCCGTTATTGACTGGAGCTCACAGCAGAAAACTAACCGTGATTTTTATTTATTTATTTTTGTCCCAAACGCTTTTTAAAAAGGGAACTGACAAACTCCAAAAAATAAAAACCAAACTGTGTGGTCCGGCGCTATACAAATAAAACCCGTTTCTCACGCAGTGCCGAGCCGAGCCGTCCTTTGGCTCCATGCCGGCCTTAAACGGGGATAACAGCCGGTATCTCATGTGTGTTTCCCCATCTTCATGGCTGCTGCTGCAGTTCAGGCTCAGCCCGGTCACCACATTTGAATACCACTCGGCAGGATTTGCCACATTTCAGTCACAAACTGCCAAAGCTGTGACAGAGCGCGCCAACACACCGCCGCGCGTACTGATGCGCCTTTTGGTCCTTTTCAACTTTCACCAGGTGATACGGCTTAGAACATCCTCACACATATAGGCTACATATATGTAATTATATATACACACAGCTATCCAGAGGACTGGATTCCAAAGCAAACAGCAGCTTTTGGTTTGTGCCACAAAGCGCGCAGCTCCACAGTCTCTCTGAAACTATTCAAAGATGAATGCGATGCCAGTTTATTTTAGGACATCTGCCATTGTATCTGTGTCATTCCGCAGCTGGAAATAGGCCCCATCAAAAGATTTGTCCTATTTTTGCTAAATAAACTAATTAAAATATGATTAATTTATTTATGTATTCTCATTGAATCTTTGCTAAATCAAATGAATCTGTGGATATTTGGCACGATAAGAGTATGAACGTAACAAGACTGTTATTTCTTCTTTGTGGGAGGGGGGGTGTTATTAATAAACATGAAAAGCAGGTCAGTTGTATCCGAGTGCAACTATTTAATTATTTCTATACTCTGCATTGCTTCTTCGCCTTGTGTAAAAGTCGCTGGAATTTGAAAAATAGTCCCCTTACAGTTGGTGTTTTGCGGTTTGAGGGTCTCGCCGCGCAGCCTTGCCTTGTTCGGTTTCCTTCGCTCTTTCCATGTTTCTACGCTCTACAAAAAGGGGCGATTCCCACTCTTTGTAGAAAATAACGAGCATTAAATAACACCTCAGTCAGGTTTTAGATGTTGCTTCAACACACCTGGTTCAGATTAAATGGACCTCTTCAACAGATTAATGATGCACTGATCTGAATCAGGTGTGTTGAAGCAGAGAAACGTCTAAAACCTGCAGGACAGCGGCCCCCCAGGACCGACTTTGGACAGAACAGTGGTCCTCCACAGGCTGACGGGGTTACTCAACACACGGCTGAAGAAGTCATTAAAAAATAAATAAAAAATAGCCTGAAATCCACTTACTCGTCATGGAACCCACCTCTGAAACCGAGGCTTCCTTTTGGTCTTATTTCACTGGTCACTTTATATTTTTAAACCGTTTATAATTGTATAAACATTTTTATTGCTTTATTACGTCTCGCTAATGGATGCTTGAATTTCCTTCGGGATCAATAAAGTCTATCTATCTTCTGAATTATCTTAATATTATTTTACTGGGTTTTTTTTTTGTTTGTTTTAAAATGTAGCACTCTGAGGTCATTAAATTGATGTAAAGTGCTTTATAAATAAAATATATTATTATTATTTTCTGTCTGCTCAGGTTTGTGTTTTTCTGAATTAAAAAAATAAATAAAAAATAGCCTGAAATCCACTTCCTCTAATCTAGAAATCTGACGCTTCTGTCTGCTCAGGTTTGTGTTTTTCTGCTTGTGTGCACGAGCAGCAGCATCATGGAGGAGTTAGATGTCCCCCAAATGAGGAGAGAAGTGGAGAGCCTTCAGTATCAGCTGGCAATCAACAGGGAGAAATCCTCCATCACCGTTACCGAGTGAGTCTCCGCCGTCCGTGCACACGCACGTGCACACGCATTTTAGTTAATTTTGCTTTGTTTTCGCAGGCTGGTGAAGTGGATCGAGGGCTGTGTTTGCGAAGATCCGTTTCTGAACCCCGAGTTGATGCGAGCCAACCCCTGGGTGGAGAAGGGCAAGTGTGTGATCCTCTAATGGCGTCACACACACATGCACGCACGCACGCACGCACGCTATCAATCAATGACGGATGCATACAATCTAAAAGAATCCTGCACTCCCACACGGCCTCGCTGCACCGACTCTCACACTCACTCCCTCTCACACACACCTTATTGCTTTTATCATGTTTATTTATTTGGAGATTCCTGAATGCTATTAAGGATGTGAAGACCAATGTGTGTGTGTGTGTGTGTGTGCACGAGTGTGAGTGTGAGTGTGTGTGTGAGAGTGTGTATAGCACTGAGTAGCTTTCTAGAGGTTTGAGCAATGTTCAACAACATGTTTTTATTGGCTCTTTACACTGTCAATCCAAATAAAGACTGTTTTGAATTAACAGAAATGCTTGCGAATTGATTGGGATGTTTTAATTCCCCACAGAACGAACAGATACAGATAAGCAGAGAGTGTGTGTGAGTGTGTGAGGGTGTTACAGAAGTTCTCTGATGTAGACGTTTCGTCTGACAGCGTTGGACATGCCCTCGTTGAACCGGAACCACACGTCACTGTTGCCCACCGCTGTTCCCATAGCGAGAACTGCACACTTATCACCTACAGGGAAGAGAAAGAGAACGAAAAACACAAACTTAATCCTAACAAAAATCTGTAAAATCGTTGTTTGAATCCAGTTTTCCCACGGCCGGGTTTCCGTACGACCGTCACTCAAATGTTGAGTGAACTTCTGACATGTTTGAAGGTGATGAAAGGCTGCAGCATGTTCTCCCTCCACATACATTCCCCATCATCAGAAACAGCTGATCGGTTATTTGTGTTGATGTCGTCTCCTCTTGTGAACATCAAACCCTAACAACAAGGAACAAAACCCCCCCGAGCGAGAGCAAAAGCTTTGATGGGGAAAAGGAAGATTTAGATAAGCGTTTAAGTTTCCACGGGACTTTCATCGGATGCAGTAAAGCACTCAGTGGGGTCACATGGCACTGAAAGGATCAGATTATTGGCTAAATTACAATCAGACTGAGTTATTAAGTGCATGTAGACACCTTAATCTGACTAAGAACTGGATCGGATGGGATTCAGACCCCGAGATAACTGGGTTGAAAGTCACTCTAAACCTGCTTGTAGACGCTGAAGCACGTGGTGAATCAGACTTTGCGTTCTGCGCATGCTCCAGATGTTTTCCCGGGGTCGTGACCCGGAAGTCAAAGGAGACGATATTCCTGTTGTTGTCGCCGTCAGAAAGAAACAAACAACGCGATGGAGAATGCTCCGTTGGGCATCGAGTTTGTGCAACAAGCAGCTCATCACAGACCAAATGTAGAGGGACGTAGCTTCATCTGGCTCTGCGTTCTCCATCTTTCTCCAACGCCTGAGTTTGTTGTTGTTGTTGGTGGTGAAGAGGTCAACAGGAAGTGGCTCTATTAGCAACAGTTGGAATGGGTACAGCGCCACCTATCATACCGGGGTATGACATGCTTTGTGCCTCTGATCCCATTCATTCACCTCCACATATCCAAGGAGAATTACCCTCGCTCAGCTCATTCTGATTGTAATTTAGCCAATAATCTGATCCTTTCAGTGCCATGTGACCCCACTGAGTGATGAAAACGCTGCTACCGTCACCTCTAACCGACGCAAACAGTATTAGTATAATAAGTAATTAGTATAATAATTAGTTATTTTCTAAAAAAAAAAAAAATCTACACATTGAAAAAAATGAAAGTCTTACCAAGTATATTTGTCTCATTTCTAGTCAAAATATCTCATTACACTTAATATAAGACACAACTGCCTAACAAGCACCATTTCAGCCAGATATAGGGACTTGTTTGAAGACAATACATCTGGAATATCTTGTTAAATGAAAAAGTCTTGAAAACAAATTGTTTTGAGTCACATATCATATGAAACAAGCTTTTTTTTTTACATTTGAAGAGGTTTTTAAGCTAATTTCAAGATCACTTTTATCTCAAAAGTCCTAAATATCACATCTTATTTCAAGAAAAATCTTGACAAGCTGATTTTCACTAGTTCCATTGGCAGATTTTTTTGCTTATTTCAAGCAAAAACGTCTTTTATTTGTTGTTTTTTTACTTATTTTTGGAGGGGCATTTTTTTTTCCAGTGCAGGCGATTTCAGCTGTCATGGAACAGAAATGACTGGGGCCATGTGTCCGACCACCTGATTAACACACACACATACAAATGTATGTACGTAAAGTAAATGTAGGTATTCACTTTCAGCTCCACTGAGCCTACAGATTTAACTCGATCTTAACTCATCATGGAGCCTAAAACGACCGACGGCACCGAGCCCACGTCTGTGGAAGACATCCACTTATCAGTGTGCTCAAATGGAGGTCTGGGTTATCAGCAAGGGCAGCAAGACACTCCAGCATTTGGAGCAGTGCCTGTTATAGTTGGTGGAGTCTTTGCCTTGTTGTTCCTGCTCTGACCTACAAACAGCCACAGCTCTGCTTTTCCACCCCGATTACCCTGTTGATCGATTGCTCTGGGGAAAGTTAGTGATTTTAATGGGTCCACTTTTAATTGCCACAACCGCTGAGTGCAGAATCTGGGCCCGACATGCTAGTTGTTGGAAGGCACTAATAGCATTTTATGTTTAAAAAATAAAAAGATACATATGACTGACAGCAAAAAAAAATGAAACATCCTTTTAAAGTAATGTTTGCCAAAGGCGGTGGGGCTGCTGGACATTAGCTGTTATCTGCCTGGTGGTGTCACACGTTTGAAAACCCGAAAACCACTCAGAAAAGTCTCGTTGGGTTTCTGGAATTACACTGACAGCTTTAAAGAAGAACGGCCGTAGTTCTGGGAGTATTTTACATTAAAGGAATATGAAGACCGTTTATTCTACTGTAGAGTTCACAAACATAAAAAGGTTGTAGATGAAGCTGTGTTAGTCCTGTGTGTGGTGAGGAATGTTTTTACCTTAAAGGGACAGTTCGCCTCTTTAGACATGAAGCTGTATAACATCCCATATCAGCAACATCATTTCTGAACATCTTCTTACCCCCTGCTGCGTCCTGTGAGCAGAGTTCCAGCCTCGTTTTGGTGTTGATGAAGGTAGTCCGGCTAGTTGGCTGGGGTTTAAAAAATAAAGCGTTTTGCTTCTCAGAACAATATGCGTTCAACAGAGTAATACATTTGCATCACAAAATGGTTCTCCAGGAAAAAGTCAGACCTCACAATCGCTTGGCCCTATTTTCTCTCCCTTCCTATCACTGCCTGCTGTGCAGACCGAAGTGCAGACCGAGCAGCAAACACCGTAACAGGCGCGGCTGTCGGCAGCAGGCAGTGATACGAAGGGAGAGAAAATAGTGCGTTGTGGCCATTTATGTTTGTAAATCATAAGTTCTATCAATTTAGTTTTCTTTGGGCAGTTCGAATATACTTTAGTTAGTTTGGAATCAAAATCTGTAATTCATTTTTAAATTTGAAAATGTTTAGATTATTTTGGTAACTTTTAGACCCTCCCATTAATCAGAGAGATTAAGAACACACCGGGGGGGGGGAGGGGCGTGTTGGAAGAGCTTTTTGTTGGTCAGATGTCCGCTGTGAAGACGGGAGGTTTTGGTAAAATTATTTTTTGACCACTTTTTGAGCTTGTAAAATCAGATTAAGTTAACTTTAGTTTTTCATCTAAGTTGTAACAGATTTTTAGTTATTGTTTTGTTCATATTTTTTGTTGGAAATAAACTACATATAATTTTTAAACCATCAAGTCGGAATTGCGTGCAAGAATCAAACCACCTGCTGCCGCCCACAGCCTTTCTTAGAAAATGTAGTTTGGAAGCTTAGAAGGCCGCGATGTGAGGTCTGACTTTTTCCTGGAGAAAAATTTGTGATGCAAATCGTTGTGATTTGCATCACAACCATTTTGTGATGCAAATGTATTACTCTTTTGAACGCATATTGTTCTGAGAAGCAAAACGCTTTATTTTTTAAACCCCAGCCAACTAGCCGGACTACCTTCATCAACACCAAAACGAGGCTGGAACTCTGCTCACAGGACGCAGCAGGGGGTAAGAAGATGTTCAGAAATGATGTTGCTGATATGGGATGTTACACAGCTTCATGTCAGAAGAGGCGAACTGTCCCTTTAATGAATGAAGCCAAAATAATGTCACTGAGTGCAGAGTCGCTCCGGTACCTGTGTCTGATGACAGCTGTTGTTTCTGGGGTTTGGGGGCAACAGCTCGACCAAAGAAATCCACCTCCGGCTGCAGGACACAAACACACGAGGAAGAGGAGAATTCAGCGAGGAAGTCGGTAAAACACTGTCCTCTGTAACCAGGTCAATATCAGCGAACAATCCCAGGCACATACACCTCCTCATTAGCCTATTTTCCTGGTTTCACCCTAAGGGACTGTGACCCAGTGGCTTCTCATTATCCCCGTTTCTTCCCCCTGGAGGCTCCATCACTCCATGACAACAATGCAGATCACTCAGAGAGGGTTTTGATTTTCAGTCCTTTCTAGAACGAGAACCGAAACTGCCACAATCAAAGACAAAATACAAAAATATACGCTCAATAGGCTTAATGAATACGTTGTTTCGCAACACAGGAACAGAGACCGGAGGAGAGGAAGGGGAACAGTGCTGACGGCCGGCTTTACATGCAGTTAAGCATAAAATCACCCGGCCAAGCAGCTTTTTCTTCCCTATAAAAAATAACAACGCTTAAAGGAGAATTCCGGCCATTTTACAAACATATCCCATCTGTTGGAGACCGCCAAAGGGAAAGCCGCGAGAAATTTTCATGCCCGCTGCGCAAAGTTGTCTAATTGCGCTGATTTCCATGAAAGCGGGCTCTATCAGGCAAGCGTTTAACCTAATTTAAAGGTTCAAAAAGATAACCCTGACCATCAAACTCGTCAAACTCTTCGATTCCAACATCAGAATCTGACGAACTATCCATCTCGAAATTGCAAACAATAAAATCCCGAGGGTTCTTATCTCCCGCAGCTGAATAATGGGCGAAGGTGCGCTCCTTCCAGCAGTCATGTGACACGTCATGACATCACGTTAAGAGCCTCAGGAAAGGTTAAACGCTTGCCCGATAGAGCCCGCTTTCATGGAAATCAGCGCAATTGGACAACTTTGCGCAGCGGGGATGAAAAGTTCTCACGGTTTTCCCTTTGGCCAACTTCCCTGGGTCTCCAACAGATGGGATACGTTTTTCCTTTAAAGCAAATTATAGGCCGAGAGAACACAAACTGTCGCAGGCCATTGAATAAACAAGCTGTTTGTTTCGTAGCTGCCTGACAGGAAACACCGTTTGTTCTACTTAAGAGTTTCTGGCGCCATTTTGTGAAGTAAAACCTCAGCATCCCGATGATTGACCTGCAGGTGAGAAGCTGAGCCCATGAAACCTTCTGAAGATATTTACTGGTGCGAGACAAATGTCACTTTTAAAATATAACAGAGGAAGAATGGGCCAGAGCTTGTTTAACAGCTCAAACTCAAACTATAAATACAAACTCTAAATTACTACAATACAAATGGATAAGTAGACAGTATATAACCCCAAGTAAGCTGCACCTTTTTAACCCAAATATCCCAGACACTTGCATTGAATGTAATCAACAAAAAGGTTCTTTACTCCATTGCATGTGGGAATGCCCTCTGATCCTCTCTTTTTGGGAAAAAGTGTTAAGCCTGGCCAGTCGAATCATTGAAAAAGAAGTACCTCTCAAACCAAAGTTATGTTTGCTAAACATTCACCCGGACAATTTTGTGACCTCCAAAAATGAAAAATCCCTACTCAATATTTGTTTTCTGGAAGCTAAAAGATGTACAGCCCGTTCATGGAAAAGGGAAAAACCTTGTACCACTTCACAATGGCTAACAGGGATGTCTTTTTACTTGGCTTTAGAAAGGATAAGCTACACCACAAAAAATAAACTTGACAAGTTTTGGAAAGTCTGGAAGGTTTTCTGTGATTTCCTTGAAAGAAATGACATTGAAGTAGATGGCTGGAATGAAGAGCTGAATTAGTATACACATTTATATTATTAATTATTTATTTTATTTTATTATTTTTTCTCCTTCCAGTTATTTATTTATTAATTGCATTTTAATAATTTTTATTGCTATGCTTTTTTTTTTTCTTCTTGTATGTACCTTTTTGTTCTATGTTGTTCACCGTTTGTTAATTAACAAAATGTGCAATAAAGATATGTTTAAAAAAAAAAAAAATGTCACTTTTAAAAATATTATTAGCAGCCGGCAAGAAAGCTGTAACCCGGAAATGGCTGCAGGCTTCACCTCCAACAGAGACAGACTGGATAGATGTTGTGCCAAATATTCAAAATATGGAAAGGATGAGCTTTTCGGTGAGTCTACGGATCGATAAGTATTCGCAATACTGGGAAAAATGGATTGTGTTTGTGGCCACGAGAGATGCTCACTGAGCCATTACTGTATGAACCGACTTGCATCATCAGCATAAAGTCTGTTTGAATGTGTAGGTGACCAACTGTTTGTTCCATGTTTTTCTGTTTATTATATGTTGTTTCTTTCTATAAAAATAAAGTCTAAAAAGATTCAGAAATAGTTTGAGAGCGTGTCTGTGCGTCTCACCCTGGTCTCCACCGTGGTCTGTCTGACAATGTTCTCCAGCCTCTGCTGATGGTTGCGTGTTGCTTTAGGAGCGGCGCTCTTTTTCTCCTCCTCTTTCTGCACCGGCGCAGGGTTTCGCCGCTGCATCAGTTGCTCGGCTCTCCTCATCTTCTCCTGCTCCATCTCTCTGCTGATGGTCTGTTTGGCCTGGTAGGTCAGCTGGCGGTGCGGCGGCAGGCCTGGAAACCTCGCCACCTCCTCAACGCGCCTGCAAACACGAGAAAACACACAAGCTTCTGCCATCAGACCTCTGGAGCTCGTTCAGAAAGCTGCTGCTCTCATCATTTGTCTTTTATAAGAAGGAAGGAACACTGGACAAAAGTCAGTGGAGCAAAGTGCCAATCTGAGCACTCACCTGGTGAAATGTCAGGTTTAAAAATCACTGGATAAAACAACATCAGTACACAATATACCAAGGGTGGCCAACCGGTCAGAGCCGCATTTTTTACTGTGTTACCACAAAGAGCCACATTATTTTTGAAAAATGACTGAATTCTCTCCGTTCCATCCGTTTGTTCTTGACTCGCTCTCGTCTCGGTCACATCAGCGCTGATATTAAAGCAAAATGAGTCAAAAACAGGCGTGTTTGGAAAGCTTCTTCCCAGTGAGGAGACGGAAGAAGAGGCTGTGACCACTAAGAAAAAGAAAGCTGCATTTTGAAGGCATGTTTAAGCGTTACCATAGCGACCAGAGTGCGTTAGGAGGCAGAGAGGATGTTACGTCAGGAGGACGCTGCTAATAAAGTTACACACAAGTACACAGTGGATTCAAGTTTATTATTATATTTACTAAATAGCACAGGGTCTGTGTTAGTTGTATTACTTTATTTTGTAGTATTTATCCGCCACACCTGAAAGGCCGGTCTGTGAAAATATTGTCTGACATTAAACCGGTCCATGGAGCAAAAAAAGGTTGGAGACCCCTGCCGTATTGAACTCAAACCAAGCGGAAAAAAATTTAAAAAAAACATTTATATGAACGCCGCGGGTTGGCCACCACTGCAATATACGGACTGATATTGAGGATGCTTATCCAGCAAACTGTGAATACGTTAGAGTTGTGGTAAAAGATACCAACAGTACTTCAAAGTTGAAAGTTAAGGCAAACTAGAAATATCGCGTACATTTTTTCATGTGCTGTAAATGACACAAATACACATCTATCCCTTTAACGGAGCTAACCAAACTCACACACCACAGAAACTACTCTTAAAAAAAAAAAGCAGGAGTACTGTTAGACTACGCTGCATTAAATCGAATTAATGTAAGAAACGTGAGCGTTTGCGCCTCAAACAGAGCAAACTTCCACTTTGGGCGCCACGGTTTCCGTGTTTTCCCTGAGCGGAAAACCCTGAATATGTCATCCTCTAAAAGCGTAATCTTCTTAAGAGCTTCAGCACACTCACAGAAGCGCGTAGTCTCACCCAACGCTTGATGGATCAACAAAAACAGTGAGTTCTTACTACGATTTACGCCGGCCGTGCAGGAAAACTGTTAAATATCAGAGCTGAGCCGCCCTCACAAATAACACACGGTGCAGGTCGTAGAAATGAGTGTTAACCCTTCAGTTCATGGCTGAAAGCACAGAGAGATATTATCCATTTACCACAAGGTCCATATCATTTATCAACATCACTTACATTACGTTCTGGCTTCACTTTACTTATATTTCAACACATAATCATATCAATTTTGGGAATATTGCAACAGTCCTCAGATCGAAGCATTATGTTGCGGTAGAGAACATTTCAAGCTTTTAAAAAGGTTAAAGTTCATTGTCTCTTGCTGCTCAAAGCTTCCAACGTCAGTTCCACCCGAATCTGATCAATCAGAGTCCTGCTGGGAGTGGCTGTCTGATGTTTTATAGCCCCACGGCGCCCCATAATGCCTGGATCCTGCATCTGTCAGAGCGTGGCGTTGTGGTGTGCCAGAGAGGGCAGGTACAGGAAGGTGTAGAGCAGCAGCAGCAGCAGCAGGGCCAACACCAGCGGCAGGCACCAGTCGTTGGTGACCAGGACTTCGTCACAGCGAGCCTGAAAGAAGGAGCCGCCGCCGGCAGCCCGCCGCTCTTCGGTCTGATCCCACATGGCTGAAGTCAGTCAGTCAGTCAGTCTGTGGTGTAACTCAGGAGTCACGAAGCCTTACAAAGTCAAAGCATCTTCCAGATTTGATGTAATTCTGACAGCCTTTGTGTCATAAATGCAGATTTCCTACTAATTTATCTCTCTAATCAATCCAAACTGAATCTATCCACCCTCTCCTCTGTTTGTCCAGCCACCTGTCCCCCCCCCCCCCTGGTTACGCTTTTCCGTTTGCTACCCTGCTCTAACGCCACGATTACCACGCACAAACACACACCCACCCCTCCAGGTGTTAAGGGGATTACGCTCCTCTAAGCCGCCATGCAGAGAACCAACATGTGGACAGGAGCCGTGACCTTCAACACCCCCACAAAATGCACATCTGCTCCGCGTGCCTCCATACGCTACATACAAACCATCTGCCACTAAAGAATTGGAAATCCAGAACAGCTCCTTCCAGCACACAATGGATCAAAGAGACTGTGTCATTTTTGAAAGTAGAGAAAATTAGATATTCAAGTTGAAGAAACTTGAGCAAATTTTACAGTAAATGGCAAATATTTATGGACTTTTTTTTTTATTATGGAAAAAAAAATTTATTATAGAAAAAAAAAAATTACTGTAGATTTGTACATAGCGAATGTTTATTCACTATTTTTATTTATTTTATATTTATTTTATTCTATTTGCTTGTTTTTACTACTTTAATTGTTTTCATATCTTTACTGTATGCTGCTGCAACAAAACAATTTCCCAAATTGGGATTAATAAAGTCTTTATCTATCCATTTCTTCTTTTATTTATTTATTTATTTATTTTTCTATTATTTATGTAATTTATCTGTTATGTTTATGCAGACAGTTTAATCATCTTAAACAGACTATGTCATAAATCCTTTTTCATTGTATAGTCTATTTGGCCTTTTTTTTCCTGCAATTATTTGTTCTTAAAACATAAAATTATAATTTAAATCTAAGGGTGTATACAAACATGTTTAATGACCACACCATTGTATACCGCTATACGTAAGTGCCTCTGTTACTCTTGTATACACATCAATAAAGAATATTAAACAAAAACAAAAACAAAACAAAAGAAAAAATGCACATCTGTTCGGCGTGCCTCCATACGCTGCGATGTGTTGGACTTACGGCTCCAGCACGTAGGTGTACTGGCCTTCAGGCGTGCGGTCCTGCCTGTACGACAGGTTGTAGGCCAGCATGGTGTCGATCAGCTCGTGC